>NC_050512.1:31555637-31566499 GCF_002922805.2 Oryzias melastigma
ACAGCAGTAAACACAACTGGATTATAAGGTGCACAGTTTTTTGGTAAAAAAAAAAAAAAAGCTTTTAAGTGTGCTTTTAGTGCGAAAAATTAGGTAAATGAGTATCAAAAGAATAAGGTGCTCTTTTCAATATTTGTATTTGGATAAATAAAACAAATCTTTAGGAGTGTATATTCTGGTCTAACAAAAAATGGCTAAATGAAAATTACTAATCCACAGAGACAGAAATGAGGAATGTCAGCCATCAATCTGTTTGTACCAAACTGTTATTGTTTTGGATGATATGATTTATTTTAATTCAGAATGAAACTGCTGTTAAGCAGTTTTTTGTCATGATCAATGCTTCTAGTCCTGCTCATACATGCTTACGCATGCTGCTTCACCTCAGGACGAGCTGCCTCCTGCTGATGTTTTGTCCTCTAAGCTGATTTAAACATGAATAAATAAATGAGTTTATGACAGCAGCAGGTATTCTGGCAGTAAAACAAAAGTAAACAGCGTTTACAAGCTGTGGTGGAGTTAAAACGCAGGGCGGCAGAGATAAGGAACAAAGACATTATAATAGCGCTGGATCACACTATTCAGCTTCTCCAGGGGTCTTAAGAGGAGAACCAGGCAGATATTCGCGTTCCTCTGATTCTTGAGCAACAGTGCAGTTTTTGTGCCGGTTGTGGGACAGCAGATCATCTCTACACCTTGCACAGAGGGCTTGAGAGTTCATGAAGTTCACCCACCCAGTCCACATTTGCTTTGTGGATTAGGAGAAGGTGTTAGAGCCTTTCACTTCTGGTATTGTGCTGGAGATGTGTGGGAATATGGGGTTTCCGACTCTATAACAATAAAATCAAGGAGGATAAATTCATAATTGTGGTTTGGAATTGTCTGACACCAAATATTTCATTTATCGGAACAGAGCTGTGAAAGACAAAGCCAGAGCAAGATTCACAAGATTTGCCCTGCTTTGACATTTCACTCCAAGACTCCTCCAACTGTAGGTGGCGCACATGCACTATAGTGAACAGTAGCAAAAGAAGAAGAGGCCCCTCCCTACTTGTCCATTGTGAACACCATGGGCTAAATCCGCATTCTTAAACTTCTGTCCAGTTTAGAGTTAAGATAATGTACAGATCAGATGTGATCTAAAGTTCTGCAGCATATCTTGAGTTAAAATATCTGAGTTTTGGTGAATATTCCGCATTGTGTCAACCAATCAGGGACTCAGCTTTGGTTTGTGACGTGTTGATGATGTTGGACTAATGCGGGACAGGAACCCGGGTCACAGAGAGATGAAGGCACAGCTGAAAGGAGTCCTCATTCAGACACCTATCCTGCAGTAGATGGTGAACCTCACCGTATTGGGAGAGTCTCTGAATGATCTCATGAACCCAGACATGCTTTCATAGAGCTCTTCAGAATAAATAAACCTGATCTTTCAATCTTAATGCATCTCTAAAGAGAGGTAACAGATGTAAATTTGACTCACGTTTGGTGTGAACACTGCATCACCCTCACTCACAGGTTATGCCCAGACTGGCAAGTTATTCCTCAAAGAAAAGATGAGGAGCTCAGTCAACTGGTAGTAGATTCACTGCTCCACATCAAGAGAGGCCAAGTGAGATGATTTGGGCATCTTTTCCAGATGCCTCCTGGATCCCCCACTGTGGTGGTATTGCAGACGTCCCATTAGACCAAGACCCTGATGAAGACCCTGGACACACTGGACTCTGTCTATTGGCTATCCTTGGGAAACTAGCCACACCCCCTTCCCAGGAACTGGAGGAAGCTTCTGTGGGGAGCTTGGTCCAGGCTTTGGACAAGCACAAGAGCATGGATGGTCAAACTAATACTCAACTCAAGAGGATGAAACAGGAAAATATAAAAGATTAGGCAGTCTTTGTTTAAGCCTGGGGTCTGACTTAAAGATTAAAACATTAGAAAATAACTATTTAAGGAAAAGGGAATATAAACCAAGACAGTAACCTCCAACTATTCATTTTTCCTTTAATTCAAAGAGGATTAATTAATGACTTGCTGTTTGTAAAATTATGAAGTTTTTAACCATAAGTTTCTGAGATGCAAACTGTACTTTCATGGGTTTTCATTCATTCATTTTTGCATTCATTTCCACAGGAAAAACAAACATAACACATTAATACAACACAAGGCATCGTCTGCTGAGGAAATGAAAGGGAACAGTTTTTAGAAACATCAGTGATTCTGACAGTTTAATTTACTAACACACAGAAATCAATGTAGCAAAAATACTTTGTTCTATAGAAGACAAAAAAAAAATATTTTAGGAGTGAGAAAAAACACGTATAGCCTCTTCAAACAAATGTGGCCTAATCATTCCCCCAAAAATGGTTTAACTTTAGCTTTATTGCAAAAATATGTTATTGCAAAAACATATTTAATGTTTCTGGGTTTTTTTTTGTTATTTTTGATGGTTGTTTTTCGGTTCATCAGTGTAATCAAAAGTTTTCTGTTTTTCTTTCAAAAGAGTTTTTATTTCAAAAGGAAACATCACAATCGCACAGAGTTTTTATTTTTTTATATTTCATTTCCTGATAAGAGTATCTGGAGTCGTTTTGTCTGTGAGTCACATCACAGCCTCCACCTGAAAGCTTAAATGATTGAACGCGAGCACAGATGGGGATGCACTTGGACCACAAAGACAGAGTAAATATAAACATATTAAAGCAAGTGATGGAGAGGAAGAGCAGATGCTGCATTCATTTACGTGCTGTTAAATCCAATCCTGGGCGCCTTGTGACACATTTGTGTCTCGCAGCGTGAACGCACGCTGACACCAAATTGGTATTCTTCTAAATGCGCAACTTTATGTTTTAAATATTTATAGAAGGGGACTGGCGTGAGGTGATAAAGAGCAGGGGTCCATTCACGATAACACACAAGTATTTGAACAGAATATTCCAGCGGGCGCTCCTTCAAAGCAACAAGACAAAAACATTTTAAAGCTTTTCTGAACCTGAAAGGAATACAGAAAAGGGATTCTAGAAACCTTCCATTTTACCGTGGCAGGATGGTGTTGAGGTGCAGTAATGATTGTCAAAAACATTGGGCATTTGTCCCACACTAGATTGCTGCTAGGTGACAAATTAAAAGCTGAGTTTCCTTTGTCTCCAGTCACTACAAAATCAAAAATAGTCACAGTCTTTGGTCCAAGCTGAGAGCAGAATGTGCAACAGGAAATGATGCATAAATCAGACGAGCGTCTCTTGTATTCGTGTTTGTATTTGCAGTGGAGATCGACATCTGTGTCAGCAGATTATTGAATCCAAAGACAAATATCTGATATTTCAGCCAACAGGAATCCCAGGTTTTATTGGGATGGGCATGGCACCAAAGTAGAGCAGTTGACCTCTGATAGAAAGGTTGCAGGTCTGGATCCTACTCCTGCCCGTGCATTAAAGTGTCTTTGAGGACCCTCTGTTACTTTGCATAGCCTGTGAATGAAACTCTGTGAATTTATCAGAGAACACAAACTACAGCATGCGAGCTGTTTGTAACCATCTATCAGTATTTATTATCTGATAAACGCATTTAACTCTTTAATGACTTGGTCACATGCACCCATCAGGGGTTGACCTGTATGAATGCTGCAGGTTTTTGGGTTAGAAGGTTGAAGAGAGGCTGCATCTTAAGGGGAGCACAGGTGTGATTTGGGGTCCCTTAAAGTCCACCTTAAGGGACATCATGAAAATGGAACACTCAATTGCTGTACGAGTGGTACAGTGTATCAAGTGTATCATGATGTATTCGTAAGAATAATACACATTGCATACACTTCTGATGTAGAGATCATACTGTGGTACGAGGTACTTATGTCACACTCTAGTTGTTACTCAGGTGGCCACTTACTAATATTCCATAATGCTGCACATGGTGTGCAGGTGATACAAAAGTGCTTGTGAGAAGTCTGTAGGATGTCCTCTACACTCGGATTGTGTCATTTCTTCATTTCTAACAGCCAGGCTGCGTGCACCTCTCATTTGAACAACACTAAGAGAGTTTTCAGACTGGTAAAATCCCTGAATTGTTTCGGATCGAGTCCTGAACCTTGTGTTTGGTCTGGATTAAACATTTCTGTTTCAAACAAAAGCTTGTAAACTAAACTACGCGACCAAAGATCTCTTCAATCATTGGTCGGGAATTACAAGGACAAAGCAGCTAGAGGCAAAAATTATGGAACTCCTGTGCTTTGGAATCTTGGGATATTTCACTGATTCAGACTTTAGATTTCATGATCCATTTTCAAAGTCAGGTCCAACACTTTGGAGGTATTGTCACAGTTCAGATGTCAGCCCCCATCTCCAACCACCAGAGGGAGCCCTCGCCAGAGCTCTGACTCCTCATGCTCCTCACTACAACTCCCATCAACCACTGCCAATGGACTCCTTCCTGCTCAGGTGTTCATCATCATAATCATGGTCACACAGCATATAAACCCACTCCAGCCTCCTTTCCAGTGTAAAGTCTTGTATTACTTACACTCTGAGCAGTTTACTCCCTTTGCCTGTTTCGCTGGGCCTTGGCCTTTGACTCCTTATTGACCCTCTGCCTTGCTTTTGTGTTTGACTCTTGCCTGGACTCTGACTACGCTCATGTCTTGCCCATGCTCATTAAAACATTTGCACATGGATCCAAACGTCTCAGCCTCTTCATCACATGTATGCTGCATGACGGTTACTAGCAAGACGTCGGCTATGAAGGTAGGATGGTAAGTCTTTATGACAGAGAGATAGTTGGGAACACAGTGAGAAGTAATGTGTATCACGTTAAAGGATGTTTTAATGAGTCTGCATTCATCCAAACACATTTTAATGAGCGGGTGTGTCTTATTGTTGTGGTTGATGGCATTGTTTTTAAGAGAATTCTGTTAAGGAACTACAATATGACCTTTGGGATGCCGTCACAGCAGAGGTAGGCGCGTGGCGTGTAAAGAGAAAAGCACATAAGAAGCGTTTTTAGCGGTGTTAAAACAAACATTTGAACAAGTAAGGAGTTAAAATGTTCTTTCCTGTTCGACAACATGACAGTCGTTGATTTAAATTTATCCTGTTGCTTCATTTATTGCTTTGTTTACACCACGCAACTACTGGCTACGTTGGCCATTTTGGTTCAGTTCTTCCGCTCTCGGACCGCTTTGTACTCAGACTGGGAATGTCAGAGCAAATTGACGCTCAGTTTGTTTGGAAATGAACCAAGACCACATCAAAAAGATGGGTCAGAAAACTGTCCCTGGTCCTGGAAAGGGTTTGCTTCTGTGTATTCAGCCTGAAAATTTGTTCTGGATTATTGAGGAAAACAAAGTCTGGTTCAGTTAAAGTGGACCAAATATACCTAAATATACCTTTCCAGGGTCACTGTACAGTGCTCAGGGTTCCTCAGGGGTTAAAATGAAATAAGTCTACGTCACCCTTACGTGTTGCTTAAGTGTTCCCTACATTGTGATGCCTGCAGCATGCCCATAGAAAAAAACGTGCATTTTTGCCTCATAAGTTCACTGGGTTGTCTACGACACCATAATGTCCTGTGGGCCACTTCCATGCCCATTTGTCCATTTTTTCACCTGCAGACTTCCTGTATTCATCTGTAAGTGCAGCTCTGACTACAGCATAAACCACTGCTTCTTTTAATGTTTTTACACACCACTCATCAGATACCAGCATTTGTTAGCAGTTCTCTGTTGTGTTCTTCCTGCTGACAAATGAATGCTTTCAACAGCAGAAAGCAGCACATCTAAAGTGGAAACACCAGCTGCACACGAAAACAATAGTTTATCTACATTAAAGGTAATAATGGTCTTTATCTACAGTGACAAAAATGCAAAACAAAGCTGGATTTTGCCTGTCTGATGGAATGTATTATGGGAGAATAAAAAGCTAATTCTTCACTGTATTGAATTGACTATGTTGAGTCAATTAAGTTTAGTTTTTTGGAACTGATGTTTTTATTTCACATTGCTTCATTTTGAGATCCAGTAACAGCCTGTCGATCAGAGTGAAGGACAAAATCAAGCCAGCTCGTTCAGGACACGTAATGCAGAACGGGTTTCCTTGTGGTTCTTGACTGGTTGAAAATGGTCGTGATGGTTGAGTTTTTGAAACTTGTTCGAATGTGACATGTCGTGTTCAAATGTCTGTAGACATCTGAAGCTGCTGTGTCCCTTAAAGCCAAATGTAGGAAACCTCTGTAAAGTGTTCTTCTCTGTCTAAAACTTTTACTTTTGTCCAAAAACTAAAAAAACACAACTGTAGAATTTGTTTTTCTTTTATTTAAAGCATCACCAAACAAAAGTACCCAACAAGTCCAATGTGGGTTGAATGTAAAAATGATTACAAAACACGTTTGTAAAAGAATTTGATTTACTTACTGCAGAGAACAAATTCCACATATTCAGTCTAGGTGAATGACAACTAATGGGACTTTAGCTGAAAAAAATGCAATAGTTTGAGTTTTTCCTCTCTCTGTACTGGGAAGTGCAACAATCTGTTGTGGAAAATAATCAAATAGGAGCTCACTTGACCTAAACATATTTCAAATCAACTTCAGTACAAACTCGAATGAGTCTAAAAGGAAACCGTGTTGGGTTATTTTACAATTAGGGACTTTATGCTCAGTGAAATGAAGAGACTTTATTTTCTCAAAAAAAAAAAATGTTGAGTGGGAGACAGTGAGAGCTTTAAAGCCTTTTCAAAGGAGATGCTTGGCAGTGAGGACCCAACTGTGACAGATGGCTGAGGGAGGTATGGGAATAGAGAAGAGCAGCAGATCAGACCTGACTCAGGATTGAAGGATTGTAGATTGTGGAGAGATTCTGGAGCACAGCGAGGAGACGGGATGATGTGTGGAGGGATTACAAGACCGAATCCAAACATGAATCACAGAAGTTTGCGGGCGGTTGAGGTGTCCCGGCACACGGAAAGCTTTGTAGTAGTTTCAGCAAACACCACAAAGAGGAAATCAGGGAAGGAGGCTGCGGCGCCGCGCCTCGCTTGAGCAGAGTGAGCTTCTTCACATCTTGAATCCAAGTGGTTTTTGTTTGCATGTAATTGAAGGAAATTAGCGGAGGAGATAGAGTGGCTGCTCGGGCTAAAACTTGATGCAAATGACGTGTGTAGATCTGTCAATCTGAAGCCTTAAGTGGGTTTAATTAACCTGTAATGCATTCATTGTGTTGTGATTGAGGCAGACACCTGCATGCACTAAAGCAGGGGAGCTTTAAAGTCCCACTCTGATCAATTTTTAAAGTGCTCCCAAGGGTCTTATAATTATAAATCTGACGTTTTTAGCGTTTTTTTTTTTTTTAGGACAAAGTTTCTGGAGTTCATTAGAAATTCCTCTTTGAGTTGTGGGTGTAACCATTGGTACAGAGCAACCCCATCTCCCTCTTCCTGTCACTCATGACTGAGAGCTCTCTGTTTACATGCTTACAGCCCTTCAAACCTTCATCTGATCTTTACAGGTACAACAAAAATGGGAAGCAATGTTGCAGCAGAGAAAACAGCGGCTTGTAAGACAATGTCTTTTGAGTGGAGAAAAGGTTTTTTAGGCTGCGAGAGATTTAGGAGTTTGTTCAAACTTCCTAAAGAAGAGTCTCCTCTTCAGAAATGGGTTATCTTGAGGAGGACACGACCAGAAACTTTTTGTCTGTGACCGTCACTTCACATATGACTGTTTTGTTAACCTTGGTCTGTGTTTAGGGCTAGTCGACTAATCAAGGACTAAGGATTAAAATAGTCGATGACTAATTTAATAGTCGTTACTTTATATCACATGGAGTCAGAGTGTAGTAAAGTTGAAAATTTTAATTGGCATTATGCTAGCTTTTTAAGGCTATTTTGGAGTTTAGCTAATATTTCAGCTACATGCTAGCTGTTTTGGCTAATTTAGGATTTTTTTCAGGTTTTTTGGACTAACTTTGAGTTTAGCTATTTCAAAAGCATGCTCGCTATTCTGGCTAATTTAGCCTTTTTATTGTGGCTATTTTGGAGTTAGGCTAATATTCAGCTTCATGCTTGCTGTTTTGGCTAACTTAGGCTTTTTTTTTATTTTTTAGGCTAACTTGGCCTTTAACTAACATTTTAGCCGGCTATCACCTTCAGCTTTTTCGGCTATCATTTTCAGCGTTTTCAGCTATCATCACTAGCATCTTCAAATTCAGCTAAATTTACTTAAGATGGGGAAACCAGAGGCTTTTCACAAGCTTGGCCAGGCAGACAGCAGGGGCAGGCTGAGAATCTAATTCCTCTAAGGACTTCAGCCGCTACTGGAGCTAGCTTCCTGGCTGCTTTTAAGCTTCCCTCCCAGCCTGGTGATTGGTGGAGAGGGTGCCTCAGTGAGGTCTGCAGGAAGGGGCGGAGTCAGCAGCAGTGGAGGAGCTGGAAAAACAAATGCACAGACACACGAGGCCACAGAGGTCAGACCCATAAGTAAATCATACAACTAGCAGTACAAGCATAGAGCTAATGCTACATTTCCACATTTGTTTTTTTTTTAGGGTCAGTTTATATCACTTGGATCACTCAGTGATGTGGGAGAAAATACAGGCTGTCCTAATTTTTTCACGACTGTATCTTGTACAGTTTTGAGTCAGAGTCGTCCACAAGAACCACAAATAAAAAATACACAGAATCACAATTTTAAGCTTTTCATATATGTCATATACTATTATAAAAATGCCACAAGAAAAGGGCTGTATCAATAAATGGAACCATTTTGTTGTGTGGTTCAGTTGCAGCACTTTCCTTTGACTAGGCTGTTTGCAGCTCTCTGCCCATCCTGGCGAGGAGATCATGACCCAGGAGCCATCCTTAATGAGTTTATTGCTTTATCTGTTTTTTTTTTTCCAACACTTATCACCATCTGTTGTGCTCAAGCCGCTAGGTGAGTCTCACCAGCTGATTGACAAATCGCAGCGCTCTCCTCCACCATCCTCTCATCCTCTTGCTCCTCCCGAGAGACTGCGCTCTGAGACTGGGGACTCACGGATGGAAAGTCTTGCTGGAGCGCCGGGTATTCCATCTTGTTTTTCTTTTTTTCCTCTCTGCAGTTCTCAGCCGCCTCCCCGAGCTTTATCTTTCAGAGAGGAGCAACTATCTGCTCCATCTTCCTCCCTCTGTAAATTGTTATTCCACTCCTCCAATGACTTCTTGCAAGCTATCAGTATGATCTAGTGAGTGATGCATCACTGATTTTAGTATCTTTGTGCTGAAATGAAAGGCGAGTAACAAAAGGGGCATCAACATGAATATGTCTTTTTTGCCGCTAAAATATGAGCCGATGCTGTTATGAGTTTGGATTTATAAAAGCAGCATCCTGCTTGTGTAGCTTGTCTGCTGCAGGTTTAAAAATGAGCGCAGGCCTAACCCAACATAAAGCACTTTAATAACACTGAGAGACGTGCATGTGCCTGGATATTTATGTCTCTTGACTTGGCAATAAGATAGAACAACAAGACGTGATTTTGAGCTACAGTGCAGCATGAAGCTGTCTTCACATCATAACACCATGTAATGGAGAAGTTATTAATTGTATGAGGATAATTAAATTAGTTTATTTCTTGCCATAAACAACCCCCTCCTGTCCCACACTGGACAGATCAACCCGGAGTGTATTTGTCTGAAGAAGAGGGGAAAGAATTGTTTTTATTTTGTCCTTGTGCAGGTGCTTTTGCACTTTTACCTCAAACTTGTGATGCACGTGCAAAACACAAGACTTGTGATGGATTAAACACTTGCACACACCTGTTCAGTCATGCACAGCAAACTTTTTATGAGGCTGAGATATATATATATATATATATATTTGTCCTAAATTAAAGTAAATGTTGGAAAAAGATAAAAATCAAGTTTGGATTACATACGAGTGTAGGAAAAAAGTTTGGGGGGATTTTGAGTTGCTCATCTTTTTAGAAGCATTTTGGTGGTCTTTTAATAATAATTATGCAGTTTTTAGCAAAAAAAAGAAACTGTTGTTCTCTAGGAAATAGTTTCTGCAGAGCAGCTATAGTTCGTTAAAAACTCGCCTCTAGGTTGTAGGCGATACCATTGGCGTGGAGTAACCCCGCCCATGCTCAGAATTCTTGCCTATCGCATCCACACCAGTCTGTTATTTGTTCCCACTGTTTTGTATGAGTTAAAATAAGTCGTGGTATTTCAAACTCCAATCACATTCATTTGCGGCGAGACAGGTAAGAGAGAGAGTGGTCAGAAACCAGATTTTACTTGGAAGGAGAAGCGGACAGAGAATGTTGAAACCAGTCTCCACTTGACTCTGAAGGCCCTCCATCGAAAATCCTCCTTTTATAGATAGATCAGGACGTTCACTAATCACTTGAAGTCTACATATTTATCATTGATGTCAATTTCTCTATCTTCCAGTACACAAGGGTTCTTGAAGTTCCTGCTTTATATCAGCTTCTCACAACCTTCATCTGGGCCTTGGCTCCTGTTGTAGCTGTACACGACAACAGAAAGAATAAAGACAGAGAAGTTAAAATCACTCAGAGCAAACATTTGATAAATGTATGTACAATCCTATCACATCTGCAGCTTGAATTCAGGCTGATCCAATTGTTAGCTGGAGTTTTATTAAAGTGAATTAAGAAGTTAAACTTTGAATCAGAAGTCAAACTTCTCTGCACATGTTGAAACTCAGAACCATGATGTTTCCACCTCCATGCATCACTATGGTGTTGTGTTCTTGGGATGCAACTAGGTATTCTTACCCTCTAAACACGGCGAGTGACATTTATGTCAAACTGTTCATATTAGATCCTCCTCTGGATCATCCAGATGCTGTGTGGAGAACTTTAGACAGATGGTCGTTCTCTGACC
>NC_050512.1:31566629-31567020 GCF_002922805.2 Oryzias melastigma
CTCCTCTGGATCATCCAGATGCTTTCTGGAGAACTTTAGACAGATGGTCATTCTCTGACCATTCTCTGTAAACCCTAGAGATGGTTGTGGGGGAAAATCCAGTAGATCAGCAGCTTCTGAAATACTCAGTCCAGCCCGTCTGGCACCAACAACCACAGCATGTTCACAGTCAAGTCAATCACCTTTCAGATCGTCATATGATTGGCTGATTAGAAAGTTGGACATGTGTGCATGATATTGTGGCAGTGAGTTAATATACAGACTCAGTGAATCTGTCAATAAACAGGAAGAAAAACAACTTCGGGGCTTGATAACAATCATTGCTCACTGTTATTGAAAATGGTTTTCCCTCAAAAACTCTGTCCCAAGGCTGCTTCTATTTCTTTGTGTC
>NC_050512.1:31568426-31578287 GCF_002922805.2 Oryzias melastigma
GTCTTCACATCATAACACCATGTAATGGAGAAGTTATTAATTGTATGAGGATAATTAAATTAGTTTATTTCTTGTCATAAACAATCCCCTCCTGTCCCACACTGGACAGATCAACCCAGAGTGTATTTGTCTGAAGAAGAGGGGAAAGAATTGTTTTTATTCTGTCCTTGTGCAGGTGCTTTTGCACTTTTACCTCAAACTTGTGATGCACGTGCAAAACACAAGACTGTGATGGATTAAACACTTGCACACACCTGTTCAGTCATGCACAGCAAACTTTTTATGAGGCTGAGATATATATATTTTTTGTCCTAAATTAAAGTAAATGTTGGAAAAAGATAAAAGACAAGTTTGGATTACATACGAGTGTAGGAAAAAAGTTTGGGGGGATTTTGAGTTGCTCATCTTTTTAGAAGCATTTCTTAATAATAATTATGCAGTTTTTAGCAAAAAAAAGAAAAACTGTTGTTTTCTAGGAAATAGTTTCTGCAGAGCAGCTATGGTTTGTTAAAAACTCGCCTCTAGGTTGTAGGTGAGACCATTGGCGTGGAGTAACCCCGCCCCCTTCTCCACCCCATTGCTGAGAATTCTTGCCTATCGCATCCACACCAGTCTGTTATTTGTTCCCACTGTTTTGTATGAGTTAAAATAACTCGTTGTATTTTAAACTCCAATCACATTCATTTGCGACGAGACAGGTAAGAGAGAGAGTGGTCAGAAACCAGATTTTACTTGGAAGGAGAAACGGACAGAGAATGTTGAAACCAGTCTCCACTTGACTCTGAAGGCTCTCCATCGAAAATCCTCCTTTTATAGATAGATCAGGACGTTCACTAACCACGTGAAGTCTACATATTTATCATTGATGTCAATTTCTCTATCCTCCAGTACATGAGGGTTCTTGAAGTTCATGATTTATATCAGCTTCTCACAACCTTCATCTGGACCTTGGCTCCTGTTGTAGCTGTACACGACGACAAGAAGAATAAAGATAGAGAAGTTTAAATCACTCAGAGCAAACATTTGATAAATGTATGTACAACCCTATCACACCTGCAGCTTGAATTCAGGCTGGTCTAATTGTTAGCTGGAGTTTTATTAAAGTGAATTAAGAAGTTAAACTTTGAATCAGAAGTCAAACTTCTCTGCACATGTTGAAACTCAGAACCATGATGTTTCCACCTCCATGCATCACTATGGTGTTGTGTTCTTGGGATCCAACTCAGTATTCTTACCCTCTAAATACGGCGAGTGACATTTATGTCAAACTGTTCATATTAGATCCTCCTCTGGATCATCCAGAAGCTTTCTGGAGAACTTTAGACAGATGGTCGTTCTCTGACCATTCTCTATAAACCCTAGAGATGGTTGTGGGGGAAAATCCAGTAGATCAGCAGTTTCTGAAATACTCAGTCCAGCCCGTCTGGCACCAGCAACCACAGCATGTTCACAGTCACTTCAATCACCTTTCAGATCCTCATGTGATTGGCTGATTAGAAAGTTGGACATGTGTGCATAATATTGTGGCAGTGAGTTAATATACAGACTCAGTGAATCTGTCAATAAACAGGAAGAAAAACAACTTCAGGGCTTGATAACAATCATTGCTCACTGTTATTGAAAATGGTTTTCCCTCAAAAACTCTGTCCCAAGGCTGCTTCTATTTCTTTGTGTCATTTGTTCTGTTTTTAACTTCCATTTACATTTTTCCCTTAGAGTAGTATTGTGTAATTTCCAAAACGTAACGGCCTTTATAAGAAAACAAGTTCTGGTACCTACATAATTGTAAATCATGCACAGGAGCAAATACTTCATAGAAAAAACAGCATTCAGAGAATTTGTAACCTGCATGGTGGAAACAGAAGAACTGTCACTTAACAAACATGAGGAGGAAGAGCTCGCACTGAGAAGAAATGGAAAAAAGAATAGTGTAAAGGAAACACATCCTCCATGCAGAAATCCTGTTTAAAGAGAGGAAGCTTTACGATGGTAAAACCTCTCTGTTCTCTAATGTGCCATAAATTTGGCAAAAGTCTTCATAGCCTCTGCAAAATTCTACAGCTTTATCAAACGTTTTATCATTGTGGCGTGAGAGAAAGTTGGAGATGAACTGTTTTGCTTTCTTTTAAAGATCAGCAAACTAGTTCCAAAAAAGTTCCAGTCATGTCCCAATTCTTAATAACTCCACGTCTGGCTGGACTCATGGTCGAAATGATGAAGGTACCTGTGTGTGCTCAGAAAATATTCCATAGCTGGGACGATTGTACAGGTGTGAAGCCATCTGGCAGAGCAGTAAAAGAGTTATAATTAAAGGTAGAACATTTTAGCAGGACCAGCAGAAAATCCCACCGCAGCGTGCGGCAGACCGCCTGTCAGACTTTATACTCTGGTGTAAATTGCTCATCATTAAAACACCTTTACAGAGCTGCTTGTGTGTCAAAGCTTTAATACGTTGGCTTGTTTGTGGTTTCCCTTCTGCTTTGTAAGGAATTGTGTTAAAAAGATGCTTAGGTACGGTGGCCCTGAAGTACAAATCACAACAACAAATCAATTAATGCGAAAACATATTAAAGATCCCAAAACCAATTAAAACAGTTAATAAAAAACAAAAAAAATTACTGTATCTTCTGGACTATAGAGCACACCTGTATATAAGCCACATCCGCTCTATTTAAAAAGAAAACAAAAAAGATATACAAGCTGCACCAGACTATAACATGCAGATATCTATGTTGAAAAATGAATATTTAACAATTTTGTACTGTGAATGTACTGGTATGTACCTGAACAGATTCTTTCCAAACAGTTTGTTTTCTATCTGCTAAAGAAAAAGTAGTGTAGAATATTCTTCGTTGCATTGATTTTTCATCTATCTTGTTTTTTATTCTAATTCAGAGTAGAGCGCCCCTAGTGGTGGAAGAAAAATCCACTGAATAGCTGCACCTTTGTAAAGTCGCTTTTTGTATAAAACCTAGGAAAAAGTCTTATAGTCCAAAAAATACGGTAAAAAGGGAAGAAAATAACAATAAAAATAAAAATAAAAAATTAAAATTTCCAAAAATGAAAATGAAATATTAAAACATGAAACACAATAAACCGGAAAAGGTAGGTACTACGGGGCATCACTGATTGGATTATAACATTTGAGTTTTTTTTTTAATGCCAACATGCTAATAAAAGTTTACGTGTCCAGTATCACTTAATTCCCAAGAAACTTTCTGTTGAAATCATCAACAAACGTCATCAAACAATCAGGGATGTCCCAAAGTACCAACTATATCTGGAGTGATTTACACTTCAGGGCCACCGTAGTTGGAACCTAAGGAACAGGCACAATAGCAAACCTGAAACATCCCAGCTATTTTCAGCTGTAAATTTCAATCAAAGCAATTTTATAATAAATGTTCAAAGTTGTTAGATGTCGTACTTTATTTCAAATGTACTGCGACCAATAAAATCTAACGGAACAGAATATTTCATCTTTACCCATCATTTTTTTTTTGTTTAAATATGTGAACCCACAGATTATTACAACATTTGAATCCATTGATGAGTTGAAACTAAAACCCAATGTTTACACTATGACGTGTTTCTATGGCCATTTCCTGCTATCAAAGGAAACCACCATTTTTGGTCTGAATTTTCCTTTTTTAGCATCAAAAACTCCTTTTTAATAGTTTTTCCTCATTAAAACGTTATCAGATAAGGAACAAACAACTACATTTGTCAGTCGGTGGTTTGGCAGTGAGATGACCCCCCCTCCCCCAACCCCAGTAACTTTTTCATCAACATTCTAATAAAGCTAAAATGAGGATCCTCACGTCAAAGCTAACTTTTTATAATGTTGGATTTTAGAGAAACGGTCTGGCCTTTATTACTAAAACAACACAGCAGGATAGAAAAGGACTCAAGCGTTTCTTTGTTTCAAAATAAAGAGGAAAGTTGGTCAAAGGTTTGATGAAAATGGTGCAAAATTTGACCTTCTGAAGTCTTTTTTTGGTCTCAGTTTCCTCAGTTGTGTTTGCATTTTGGGCATAAATTTGGATTTGTGTGTTCGTACCGGAAATTTCTTTCCATAGTATTCTATGAGTTCCAATCTCAAATATGACAGCCGTGAACTCTACTGTGGCACTAAAACATTAACTCAAACCAATCTGCAATAAACAGAAAGCTGATATGTCTTTGTACATATGTGACCTTTTGGGCAGGATTTAACAGTGTAATGGCAGACCAGTCAAGAGTCAGACAGGTCTTTATCTCTGGTTCTTGTCTGCCTTAGTTTCCACTCCAGGCTTTAACGTTGTGTTATAGAGGAGAAACAAGGAAAACGATGCCGTCTATCCTCTAGTCCAGGGGTGTCAAACATACGGCCCGCGGGTCACATCCGTCCCAGTCATGAAGAGAAAAAATATAAGGATGCTGAAAAATAATGGTAAGTTTCTAGCCCATTCCTTTGGCGTGTTATGATTATTTAAACCCTTTAACACCTAAGCTTAAGTGTTTATGTTCTTTGATTTACTGTAACTTTTAAATTGTTCCTTCAGAATCTACTAGAATTACGTTGATAGTGTTAACGGTTAAAAAGTTAAAGAATGTTAAATACTTTGTGTTTAAGCATCACCAGCGACGCCTCATGTGTTTAAGGGGTAACCAAACACTAAATCAACTTCTTTTGGCTTTTGACCTCTCTAAGTAGGGCTTTAAATGTGCTGTCTGTTGGTCATTGCCAATTTTTTTATAAATTAAAATAAACTTAATTCTTGAAATTATAATGTAAAATCATCTGTGTGCTGCCCCCTAAATGTTGAAATGAGGTATTACAGTTGAGTTTTATGATTGGTTAAATTGTGTAAGTTTCAGAAGTCTGATGTCATGATCTGCAGCTCCAGTAATGAAAAAAGTCCAGCCCCCAAGCCCCGCCCCTCTTACTGGATTTTCACATTTCGGCTGTGGGTGGAGACAGCCTCCAGCATAATAAGATCAGTAAGTAAACCGAATTTTTTTGCTAGCAGGTATCACGACTGGATTAGATCCAGTTAGGGTTCCAGCCAGCCTCACTTTTGTTAAGTTGCTGTAAAATTTATCAGGTGTGACACCACGAATACCAAAATGTAATAGATAAATAATACTAAGTGATTACGCTAATAGGTTGTTTGATGCATTTTTCCAACTGAAAAACTAACATAAAAAATAAAGCTACTGATGATAATTTGATTATAGGTTATTTTGCTCTTATGTTACTGGTCCGGCCCACTCAACATCAGACAGGTTGAACCAAAATGAGTTTGACACCCTAGTCCGTCACATGATGCATGGAAATGGGGCGGAGCAGTGAAATTAGGCATATTTTTTTCATATTTTTAAAATGATATTCTTTTATCTTCTCCTGATTAACAAGAATTTGAAAAGAGAAATACTCAAAAATAAAATTTTAAGCTTAATCATCTTCATAAATGTCCTCCATCATCAGAAAAATGCCACAAAAACATGTTAAAAACCCCATTTTCACCAAAGTGGGTCTTTAAACTGTTGGAATTCTCTGACATCATTTAATCCCACATTTTAATCTTTTTTTTAATGTTTTTTTTGCTCTGCAGATCCAAGCATCTACTGACTTTTCCAGTCGACCTGAAATATCACACATATTCAAATGTTTTGCTGTGAGATTGCCATGAAAGCCTATGAAAAAAAAAGAAAAAACTTTCAGGATGGCTGACATTTTTAGCTTTTTGTCATGCTTTGAAGTCAACTGCTGCATTTCTGAGGTACTTTATTTTAAGGCCAACTACCTGAAAAACAGGTGGAATTCCTGTCATTCACTGTTAACGTACGAGTCTGTCCTCACCCATGAATCCTCCTTCATGTTCAAGGACCCTTCAGTCACTCTGGCTGCACACTTTTGCAAGTTTGTTTTGTTTGAACGGCCAAATGTCTGAATTGGTCGACTAAACTTGATTTGTTTCATGCAAATATGATGGAGTTTAGAAAAATATATTCTTTGCAAGCTTTTTATAAGGTATCAAAGACATAATAAATCCTTCTCTCATAATGGAAACACTTTTACAGACATAAATCAGTCTTTTGACATCTGATAAAAGACGACACAAAAAACAACCACATCTCAGACAAGCGCAGAACCGTTCGTTTGGTGTCATAGTGTCAGGATATGTTGAATTTGTTGAACTTTTTTTAAACATTCAGCAGAAAAAAGTTCATACTCCGTTGTTGACTGTCAGGCTACAGATGTCAGTGGGACTTTTTTCTCTCCCTGGTGTATTTTTCAAATAGTTTCATTAACTTTTTAGTTGGTTTTTGTTTCTGCCTGTCAACAAACTCTTTTTCATGTTTTTTTTTAATAAATTGATTTGCTTTTCATGCTTTTCTCTGCCAATTTGAAAAGAAATACAGTTTTAACTGGAAATTCAGAGGTTAGACCCTGACTTTATTCACATTTTATTTGATTAGTACTTTTATTTTGCTCACAAAACTATTTTATTTTTTTGCTTTCACCTAAAGAAATTTTCTGTTCAACCATTAACTTCATTTTTTAGATGGAACGCTTTAACTGGTTTTGACTAAAAATTAGTGCTTAAAAATCTAGTTGGTATTTTGTGGAATCTGCCAGTATTAAGGGTTTGTTGGGTCTGGTTCTGGTTCTGCACAGAGACGGCATGAAGTGTGCACTGAAGAGGCACAACTGTCACTGTAAATTGCACGAACAGCATGTGGTTCAGTGCAGAAAGGCTTCCGTACACCTTCTAATGATGACAGCTCCTGCATGATTCACTGAAGGTTTATGCACTGAAGGAGCACGTATGGCAAAACACCCACGACTGGGAATGTTTGGCATTTTGCAGGAGTGTGCCAAACATCTGTAAAACTTGGAAAATCTCCTCGGAACTTTGTTGCAGTGAATCCATCATCAAATTCTAATGCCGACTTTTTCAAATTTACCATCCTCGCTAGGCTTCTATGTGAAAAAAATTATCGAAGAATAATAGAAAAAATGCTGATGAGGCACAAGTTGTGGATATTTATTTTTTATTTTGCTTGTTTTTTTTGTTTGTTTTATTCCTTTAAAAAAATCCAACATAATTATTTTGTTTTCATCCTAATAAAATGCAATTTCTAAATGTGAAGCTATATTTTTATTAAATTGAACAGTCCCATCTTCAACAAAGTTGTTACATATTTTTTTATTTTTAATTTCTTTCTTTGTTCCACCAGATTGAATAGTTTTTGTTTGTGCAGTCCAATGAATAAGTCACAGTTTTAAATTAACCTTTGTTTTTGCTGAATACATTTTTAACTAAAATGTTTTTGTGCGAACTGTACTTTTTTTCAAAGAAGTTTACTAGCAAAAGACAAAGCATAAAATATATTAACATTGGAAATCATAAATTACCAGAATTTGAAGATGACATGGATTTGTAAAAGTTTTTTTACAAGCAAACAGCAGATATTTACAGAGTTCAGTGTGCTGCATCTCACATTTCGTGCAGAATCTTCAACAAATCCAGCATTATGGTCGCCAGCAAACCACTTTTGATTAAATAAATAAATATCTAAAGCTTCATTTTTTTCTACAAGTTCTAAAATATTATAAAAAACTTTCATTCATAAAGTGTAGAATAGAGGTTAAAAATGTCACGAAAAGGTACAAAAACATTTGTGTACACACGAAATAAAGTCCAAATATGTCAAATAAATTTCTAAACTTCTCAAACCTTTGACATCAGTAACTTTTTATAAAGATTAAGAATTTTGGTGCTTTAAACTAACGGTGGTATTGAAGAGTGACGGATGGCAGCATTTAGTTATTTGATATTTAAGGGTTCTGAAATTGAAATTCTGTATCTTTTTGCATCATTGAACAGCTTAACCTGTGAATGTAATAGTTATATTGAGGAGAAGTAAAGGTCTCTAAGGCTATGAGTGATAGTAATGCTTAAATTAAAAAATTACAAGATAGTCCCCAAATATAAACAACTCTCCTTTTGGTCGGAGGGCCCAGATGAACTCACAGGAAAACATTTTTACCATCTTATTGTCGACTGTACAAAAAAAAAGTTTATTTTATGAACAAATTTCCTCCAGCGGTGCACCAACCCTTCAACATTTTTAAAGACATGTTGCCTTTATTAACAAGACCAGGAGAAAATGCAGCTAATGTGTCCAAAGAAAAAAAAATTCAATTTAGCTAAAATGCCAATCTTTTTAGGCAAAAGAAAACACCAAACAAATCATGATTTAGACTTGTTTTCATGTCCTAGCCAGCAGCAGATGTAGGATCATTTTACAACCCATTCCAGACGGTTTGAGCAAACAAATCCATCAATAAATGCTTAAAAACTTGCTTTGTTCTCCACAACAAACTTTAATTTCTCCTAAATCCTAAAAATGTATAAACGTATCTCAACCTCGTTGAAAAGTATTGGGTTTGAACATACATCGTGTTCTCGATATTTTACAAACACCCGAGGACAGCTCTTGACCTTTACTATTACAGTCGTTGATTTGGGGAAATTCATGCATCCGAATACATAGATATATATCTACTCTTTCTTCTCAGTGGAATTCATTTATGTGGAAAAAAAAATCAACAAAATCCATTTGACTCAAGCTCTAAAATGCTGTCTAAAGACGCGTACATTTATCTAAGCGAGGGTTGTAGGACGAGCGTGCAGCAGTGAATCGTGGGAAACGAGAGACACTGAAATGCAAATCCGTCTCAGACCTGCTCCCGCACAGACGAACACAACAACAACAAGACGGTTACTGTGATGCGCGGCGCTTCTCCGGGGCGGCAGTCCGTGTGAGATGTCGAGGATAAAAGTTGATTTACTGTCATGAATGAGAATCAGGTGAATATGGAGGGAGCCTGGAGACCCGTGGCAGATTAGATCAGCATTTGTAACTCGCTGCAGAGGGATTCTTGAGCTGCTTCTTGTGAACTCTTTGCAAACGCAGCCAAACAGACTAAATTAAAGGTTAGGTCTTTGAGGGTTTGCCTGACCCTTCTAAATACATATTTATTAGATTACACGCGTGCACCGCTATCTGTGTGAGCTCAACGCCTTTGCTCTGCGCGCTCAAGGATCCTCTTTAAATCGTTATCTGCGTTTGCTATTGGAGCGCGCTGCAGAGGACAACAAGCCTGAATCTCCGGTAAAATTATCTCCCTCCCAACTACTCTGTGTGGACTTCTGTTTCCGGGAAAGTTGCCAAGACAACGCGACTAGAGCGGAATTGGGAGACAGGCTTGCATAACCACGAATCTCTGTCAGAGCTGTGTCAATACCGAGCAGTTATCCCACCACGAAGACAAGGAAATGAACCCAAACGACGACTCTTCCGTGAGTCAAAGAGCTGATCAATCAAGTGTAGAGCAGTGGCGTTTGGTTCATAAAATGAAAACAGTGAAGAGTGCTGTACAGTGAAGCCTTTCAGTTAGTGTGTCAACGTGGTTCTGCGACAGATTGGCAAACTCTCCAGGGTGTACCCCGCCTTCATCCAACAGTAGCTGGGATAGGCTCCAGCAACCCAGTGACCCCAATAGGGATTAAGTGGGTTTAGAAAAATAGATAAATTGTGTTAGTCTACTGCAAAAACAGTTTCTTTTGTGCACTGTTAGTGTGTTTTCTGGGCGATACTGAGCATTTGGGTATGGATATGATACCGGTCAGTATCGCCAATATCTATACCAATTTTGATATTTTTTTGTAAATGCTGCTGTTAATCGCCTTTTTTGAATTTCTTGATAAATGTGAAAACAGAATTGGGACAATATTTTAAATTAAATAAAAAATAGTTTTATAGGAAGAAAAACATTTTGAAATTAAATAAAAAGTAAAGAAGTGA
>NC_050512.1:31578361-31590866 GCF_002922805.2 Oryzias melastigma
CAAAAAAAATCAAAACGTTTAACAATTAAAGTAGAAATGTAAAAAATTATGACTTCTTAGTCTTTAAATAGAACAATAAAAACTGGTGAAAAATAACTTGTTAAAAAAAACCTCAGCATTTAAATAGAGTGGAAACACAGTGAACGATACACGCCGCCTGCATGCATTGATCTGCTGAGATCTCACAGGACTGGTGAGGCAGCGACTCAGCAAGGTCCTTTTTGGAGATTAACAAAAGTTTCAAACAAGAGTGGAAATATGTGGGCTGATATCATTCCAATAACAACTTGAGATCGATATTATTGATATTTTGGATTGATTGCCCAGCACTAGTGTTTGCATGCATAAGGATTATGTAAGAACAGGATCCAGCTCCGACGTGATGGACTCTACAATAAACTCTGAACTGATATGGGATTAAAAGGGCTGGGTGTTGAAAATTATCTCCAGAAATGATTCGATTCCATTCACAAGAGCCTGGATCAGTTTGATTCCATTTTTTTTTCAATTCCTTCGATCCTCTCAATTAATTTTGATACAACTTAATTTTGAGTTTACACATTTAGACACATGTGTTTAGAAATATATTAAAAATCTACTATATGTTTTGAATATATTTATATTAATCTGATACACATTCTGTAAAATATATTAGTGAAATAACAAGATTGTTAATATCATACTGTGTTACATGGATTCTCAAAAGCAAAAGTTCTAACTAAAATGTTCAGATCATTAACGTTGTAAACATTGTTCTGCTTCTCCTGGAGGGCGTTTCAGTTTGGACACTAGGTGGCGATTGTACTATAGAAGTACACTTTTTTTCAAGAAGAAAAAGGAAAAAAAAATGAGCACACAATGGCAAAAATGTGGCTCCAGACCACAAATGGTTAGTTTAAAAAATATTTAAGAGTTTGGAAAATTCATTACTGTGAGTATAAAAGATTTTCATTTAGTCAGCTATGTTTGCTTAGGTTGATCGTGTGTTCGCATTAGCCGTCCTATGGGAAATTTCATTTAACGTTAGCATCAAGCTTGCGGTCTTTTTGTGCTAAATCAGTTTATATTTTTATAAAACGATTATTGATCTATGAAGCTTAAATTGATTCAAATCAATTAATTGCTTTTAATAACCCAGGCCTAGGGAGTAATGCTTCATTCACACCAAAAATGCATGTTCAAGATTGGGGTTTAATGTCTGCCAAACAAGTGATTTTTAAGGATTTGTGTGTGAGGTTAGTTTCAAGCTGTTGTAATTTTACTTTTGCACGTGTAAATTGCATTTT
This sequence comes from Oryzias melastigma, assembly GCF_002922805.2. Taxonomy (NCBI): domain Eukaryota; kingdom Metazoa; phylum Chordata; class Actinopteri; order Beloniformes; family Adrianichthyidae; genus Oryzias; species Oryzias melastigma. Next base: position 31,579,648 of record NC_050512.1, read on the forward strand.
GTATTTTTTTTGTACTTATGCATAAAATATAACGTATGAATTACAAATCAAGAATTCAGCACACACAAATTGGGTGATACTATTTTCTCTCCATACTATCAGCCCATGGTGTTCACACCAGACCAGCAGGGAGGGGCTTTGTCTTCTATATAACCTTTATTTATACAGGTCGGTCGATTGAGAACAATTTTTCATTTACAACGACGACCTGATAACACATCAGCAGTAAAAATAGAACAACAGGGTAAAAAGTTACACACAGATTAAAATATATAAACTTCTAAGAACAATATTTTAAATGTTTACAATAAAAAGTCTACGGGAAACACCTAGTTAATAATTACAATAAAGACCCTTTAAAGCCATTCAAATAAATAAATAAATAAAAGAAAGAAAGAAAAAAGTTAAGTAAGGACAAGATTTTCTTTTTTTTCCTTCTTTTTCTACTGCTTATTAGCCCTTGTGTCCTTAAAAACTTGCAAATCGATATGAAGGTTCTGAACACAGAAGCCTGAAACGTGTTCATGGACATTTACATTGACTCTTCATTGGAGTCGGTTGTTTGGACGCTGGTTTCCGTGGCTGGTGTAAATGTAGCTTTATTGTGAGGTGACAGTGGATGTGTTACAGGGCAGTTATAGATAAACAAGAGAAACTATAGCAAGAAAACAGAGTGGAGCACTTACAGAGACTGCTCACAACTTCTGAACACAATTCCACTCTGCGATGTTAGTCTACTCTATATTCTCACACTTTGGATGCACAGAAAACAAAAGGTCGTCCAAGGATGCTCCATGTGTTCAGTTGTTACAATTAAAGAACTGTTTTTGTGCATTCTGTGTCTCTCAGCTTTCACCAAATGTTTTTGGCACTCACAGCTAAGTCACAGGTGGTGTCTCAGTGTGCTGCTAAAAATTAAAGACAAACTTTTCAAAATGTTGCACAATCTGAATCTGTCCCAGTTCAACTCGCTTTCAAAATAAAGCAAAGCTGCAATTTGTCTTAATGTAGCGTTGGTCTGTGAGATTCAGAAATTAAAGCTCACATAGCACCAGACCAGCGGTCTGTAACTTTTACCAGTAAAAGAGTCATTTGGGCCGGTTTCATACTGATCACAACCTCATAGGAGCCACAAAGTCTTAATAAACCATTTAGAAAAAAATGATGCTACTTTACATTCATTACATTGTTAGTTTTATAATAAGTAGGAATTATATTTCTTTTTTTGGGGGATGAATAAAAATAGATTTTTTTTCAAAATTTGAATTCATTTTTTACTTTTGTCAGAAGCTCACATGACTCCCATTTAAAATAATAATAAAGAACAAATGAACAATAATTACTTAAAGTAATAGTTCACTCTTGTCATGTTCAGTTACTCTTATATTAATCCACCCAAAATGTAAATGTTCAAAGCAGTGAGACCACGAGGCATTAACAGATAAAAGAATACCAACAACAAAATCACTCTCTGCTTGTTTCACTCACTGTAAAAAGTTATTTGAATTCATTTCAACATAAACCAATGGGTTACATTATCTGCTGGGCAACATTCATTGAAACCAATTCAGTGTGACAAAAACTTGCCTCTGATTCGGGACACTTTGAAATATATATATGCTAACATTTGCATTTGTTGCAGGATACTTGATTATAACAACTTTGCTCAACAGGTGTTATATGATCACTATAGAATTCATAGACATCCACTAAATCTGTGATAGTGAACCCTTCTCCTTTGAGATAATTCTTCCTACCTCACAGGTGTGCCATATCAAGATGCTAATTAGATGACATCATTATCCCACAGGTGTGCCTTAGACTGGCCACAATATAAGGTATCTCTGAAACGTACCGTTTTGTTTCATTAGGGCAGGGGTCTGAAATTTCGGGTCGATTTTTCACAGATCAAAACCCAGCAGCAGCCACAAAGCCTCACTTCATCCTTTTGACAGATAAGACAGATTTGTATTCATATCGATGACACCATTATCATCAATAAAAACTAAATTATTTTATAGGAATTAGACATAAGTATAAAGAGAAAATACAATTTTCTTTTTAAAATATGAAAGTGTCTAACTTTTGGCACAGGTTTACATGATTTCCTTTCAAAATAAAAGACACCTTGAGTCACATAGCATCAGCTCAATGCTGCCAATGTAGTAGCAGGTAGTGTAGCGTCAGCAGTGATTAAAATATATATATATATATATATATATATATATATATATATTACCAGTTGTGGTAGATGAATACATGAATGAAACTCAAGAAATAAATCAGAGCCAATTGTGACTCAGTGTATTTCTCAATCTATAAGTCGCACTTAAATACTGTTCAAAAAATTGCATATCCACCTTACATGTATACACTTATATTGATACATATATTATTACTAAAATAAAAATGTATTTAGTAACAAAAAACAAATAGAAATAAAACTACTTAAAGAAATAAAATCAGTTTGAATGACTAAAACTTTAGGAAGTGCACTGGTTGGGTCTTCCTTTGTGTGACTTCCCTCAGCTCTGTCATGGAGACCCTCTATCAGGGCACTGAGGTGATATGAATTACAGGTGGCTCTGATAGCAGCTTTCATCTCGTCTGTGTTGTTGCATCTGCCGTCTCACATCTTTACATCCTATAGACTGTCTGTTGGCTTAAGGCCGGGGGTTAGGGCCTGCCGGTCAGTCAATAACAGGGATATCGCTACAAAAGGAAATCAGCAGCTCTATAAAGCTGGTCAGTGAAGGAAAGTGTGAATTTATCAAAAACTTCCTGCTAGACAGCTGCCTTGACCTTGGATCAGACAAAACACAGTGGACCCAACATCAGCAGATGACACACTCTATAAGCTGAGTGGAGAAACTTTATATTGGAACTGTGGAGATCAGTGCTCTCTTTTCCCTTTTAGAACCAACCCTACTTTGTGTTCAGGTTGTTTACTTTAAGGTTTTTACTTTTCTCCTAATTAAACCAGGTTTCATTAGTTAACCATCCCGCTACTAGCGTGAAATACATTACTTGTTTTTTGAACTGAATATCTAAAGTAAATCAACGTACTCAGTGTTTTAATCATTCGCTTCTGCAAGTTATGCACTGAGTTCTAAGTCAGTTGGAGGACTTTAAAAAATACCACTTATATTTTTTGACAAAACCATCTGCTGGTATTTAATTTTAAAAGTCTTTGTGTACAAAATAACACAGAAATGTGGATGAAATTACAAGCAGACACTTCCTGACAGTAGACGAGCATCTGTTCACGTTTGTATAGTTTCAGGTGGATGAAGGGGGAATAAAATCGTTGTAAAAAATAATTTGCATGAACATTTGCACAAGTACAAGTTCATAAATGGAATGTGATGTTTTATGGGGTAAAATATTGTTAGCAGAGATCCTGGATGTTTTTATTAAAAAGGTTACACGAAACACAAGACAAACAAATTATGAACTATGATAATGAAACAGACACAAACGCAGTGAGTCGCTGTGAGGTCGAATTGAAAGATCAAAGGCACAGGTCCTTTTTTTCCCTTTTACTTTCACAGTTTAAATGAAACTCCTTCAAACACCCCTTCACAGTGTCATCTCAACCCTCAAACCCAATGAATCTGTTTCAAAACCCTTTCAAACGTCGTTTCTGGCACTGTTGCCATGGAGGCCTCTTCAGGATCAAGCCTCCTCCCATCCACCTCTATCATGGTTACCGGCCCTGTGAAGGGCACATTTCATTACCGACCCCAAACCAGATTAAAGCCATTTTGCTCTGGAACAGGAAAGGGCTCAGACAGCTGTGGGGTTGCATAGAAAAAAAAGAAACTTTTTTGTTGATCTCATTGTTTGCCTCTTCTCCTCTTATCAAAATCATACAATTCATCACACTAATTTATATTAAATGTTTCTGCCTTATGTTTTTATTCTAAGAACTATTACCCACATAGATACGAACCGGCATTTTTATTTTAAAGCTGCCAGCCTGAGACTCCTTCAATCCTGAATATCCCCAATCTTGCATAATGCTCTCTCCTCCTGCCGCTCCTCTGTGTCTCTGAGGAGCTTTGCTTTAGCAAACACTAACAAATAGAAAAGCTTCACAGTCAAAGATTGCCAAACTGAGCTCCCACTCACTAAACAATGTCTTAGTCAGTCTTCTGCATATGCAAATATGCCTCTGTATGCACATTCTAGTGGGCGAGTGGAGTGCAAGCTACTATAGTAAGCGCTACTAATGGAATTAAAATGTTTCATACCTCAAAGATTAAAAACAAAGCTGATAATTCCAGTTAAGACAGGGGTGTTTAGATTTAACCTGCTGCCTTTCTCTTCTTCTCTCCTGGTTAAGCCCACAGAACAAGGCACTGACAAACACACGCGCTCAAAGAATGACAGGTGTGAAGCCATCAGCAGCAGAAAGGAGGCATTTATCATCATCTGGCCCACTTGTAGATCTCAGTAATGAGTCCAAGTTGTCCACATCCTCCTATTGACCACAGTGGCTTCGCTGTGATACTCCTTAGCTGGTGGACAATTGCTAATCAATAAACCTATCAAGACTTTTATATTCCAAGGTTAAACGATTAAAAAAAAGCATGCATCACACTTATCGTCCACTTTCCAACTGTTTTTTTAATGGCTTTTCTCACATCTCAAGAACTTCAGCACAATGTTATAGAGCCACTCCGATGAAATTGCTGTTTTTAACATGTTTTTGCAGCACTTTTCTGATGATGAAGGGCATATATAAAGAAAATTAAGCTCAAATTGCTTTTCTGAGTACTTCTTTCTTGAAGTTGTGGTGAATTGGGAACAGACAAAAAATCGCCATTTGGAAAATAGCATATTTTTGCTTAGAAAATACGCTGAACGGGCAACAAGCTCCCTTCCGGTGCATCTGCTTGTAGACAAATAGATGCGTGTACGTCTTGGTTTTCCTGGTCTGAGCTGGTATCTGACTCAAAACTGTACATCTATACCCAGAGTTTTCGTGGGTTTAGATTAATATTAAAATGAAAAACAAAACTAGATTTTCTAACATTGTTATTAATACTATTTGTTATATATGCCATACCACATGTATCTCACTATTAATATGTTTGAATTAACATTAAATAACAATTAGTTGGTAGTAGGCTAGTAGAACTTTGAGGGTGGGGAATGTACGTTGCTCTGGAGTTCTGTCCTCTAACCTCGTTTACTTCTCTTCTCCTCTATTCTTTATTTATTTAGCTCTCTATGCATCTGTTTGGTGCAGTGCAATTCATGTGTTGTTTCTCTTCGGGGAGCGAGATAGATTTCAGATTCCAGGTGGATTGCCTGTGCTCCTGTTCTTGGACGTGGACCTCGACTCCGGCTTGTTGGGGCTGTTGGCCCCGCCCCCACCCGTCCCCCAGTTCCATCTGGATGAACACTATTCAAATATGTAGTTGTAGAGTTAGATAAGCTAATTCTTCCTTAACAGTCCTGGTACACCGGCTGTCCTGTCCTCCTTCATGTGGGCATCCCTGAGGTTTCTTCTTTTTGTCGTGGAATCAGGTTTCTTTACTGGGAAGGAGGGTCTAAGGGCAGCAAAACCCAGTTTAGTTTTGTCTGTTAGATTTAGTTTAGCAATCAGTTATTGTTTATATTTTATGACGACTTTCTGCTTTTGTACAATTACCGGTATGAAGCCCAATGAGGCGATTGTTTTTGTGAAATTGGGCTATATAAATAAAATTGAATTGAATGAATATTGCTCTCCGGTTTTGTTTTTTTTGTAAGCTAGTAGGAGAGAGCGTAGGTAGATGGATGATGGGAAATAGGATGGGGTTGCTGTGCGCCAACAGTCACACCCACAAAGTGCTGCCCTGCAGATACTGAGTCATAGAAAAATTGAACTAAAAACATTTAAATCAAAAGTCCAGTGGGAACACTTTAAAAATAGATAAAAAGATGATCGGAGTGGGACTTTTACCCATGTTGCTGTGGTTTCTCTGCAGATGATCAGATTTCTATGAGTAACATGACACCACTTGGATTTTTGCCCATACAATCTGCACAAAACCGCTTATAATCACGGGGCAAAATGATCTGTCAGTCTAAAGTTGCATTGCCGTGGTGACAGCACATTTTGACAGATGAATAAACTTAAGAAAATTGTGCTTTTGTACAGTAAAATGCGGTCTGATATTGTTTGCTTCAAAGTGAGCTGCATTTAAGGGTGAAAAATTAGCACTGACCTGGCACCCCCTGAGATCTTCCAACTGTATGTTTATTGCCTTTTTCTTGCAGATGCAGATAAGCAAAAGGAGGAGGAGAAGAGCGCAGTGGAACAAATTGAAAAATATAACAAAGACATAGGATGACATGCCTGCCTGCTTACTCATTCCAGCTCTAAAGTAAGCCTCTTTTAATCTTTTCCCCCCAAGTGACACCCTATAGATAAAAATAAAGCACATTTCCACAGCATCACCTGCTGAGATGTTCTGCAAACTGGAAAGAGTTTGGATAAAGGGGGAAAAAGACTCACACATATGAGCAAATGTTAGACAAAATCCTGAGACGATTTTTTTTTCTTCGATTGAACAACTGGGGGAGCTAGTGGACCAGAAATTGAGTTATGGAGTTCTGATGAACTGAGAGCATGAGCTCTCAGCTCCTCAAGAACTCAAACACAGATCCCTTCTTTTGACTGTGAGCGTGCAGAGCACAGAAAAGTACAAAAAAAATCTATTCTCTTTGCTTGGCATATCCTCTGCGAGCTGGAGAGACTTGCCAGTTCTTTGTAGATGCACCAAATGTTAAATCACACCAATAAATTCAGCTTGCTATCTTTGCACAAGATACAACTCCCATGAAGTGCCAAGGCTCTTCTGCATAAAAAATATATTTTCCTATTGCAGTGTTTTTCTTTTTTGTTTTTTACATTTTTTTACATTGCCAGCAGAGATAGATCCTGCGGTGTCATTGCGTAACCAATTGCTGTGCTTTTCTTTCTAAAGGTTAATGCAGCAGCTCTCATTATGTATGTGAAAGTGCTTCAGTGTAATGCATCTCTTATGACAAGGGGCTCATATTTGGCTTGATTTTCCTCCTTTCGCCTCTCCATCGCTCTTGTTTTGTAACTGCGCTCTCAAAATCTCTTGCCAAAGAGTGGTGTCCGTACAACAGTGCTGTCTGCTGAAATCACCACGCTCGCTCTCAGAGATTCAAGTGTCAGAATCCTCCGTTCTGTTTTTTCTTTCGTACATAATATCCTTGAGGAAAGGCAGTCTTCGGTGGGCTTTTATTCTGCTGGTATTGAAACTTGCTCAAATGATAAGGTTTAGGTTTGCAGAGCCTCTCCTGCTGTTAATTGGTTCCTACGGAGGTTTTTATTGAGAAATGTTTCACTGATGTGAGACGGATTTCAGAATGAGTTTCAAGTGCTTCCATTGAGGATCACAAAGAACTGCTGCATAAGTATTTCTGTTGTCAAAAACATATTTATGCTTCTTACTAATTTAAAGGCTTTGATGTAAAGCTTTGTACACAATGTCACACTGATCAGATAAGTAAAAAATAAAGATTTGGTACAAAAATATTTTTTTTCTGCTGGATGATTTTAACATGAACTGAACAGATGTTTGGAGTAAATCAATCATTTGCTGACAGAGCTGTAAAGAATCAAAGAATATCTCAAATGAAAAAGAAAGCAAGAAACTTTACTTGACACTGAAGGTGAAAAATTCTGGGTTACATCAATCCTGTACCAAATACAACACTGATCTTCTCAGGGAAAAATGTTTAAAGGGTTCAGGTGGATAATCTTTAAGGAGTAAATGTTTTAAGCTAGGCTTGTTTCATTAATGTAATAAAACACTTTCAGTTTGGACTTCAGAGCTCAGGGTCTATTTCTTTTTATCTTTGGGACATTTTCTTTTAACTTTTGTCCCATTCTTTCTTTTTTACATACATAATTTTATTGTATTTTCACTTCACTACCTTTCAGGAACAGAATATTGATGGTTGGATCATTAAAGGAATGGATGGTTGGATGGATGACAGATGGATGAATGAGTAGAAAGATGCAGGATGGCTGGATGGTTGATTTATTTGATGGATGGACGGATGGATGGATGATTGATGGATGGTTGGAAAGATGCAGGATGGATAGATGGCTGAATCATTGAATGGACTGACGAACGGACGGATGGATGGATGGATCATTGGATGGACGGATGGACGGATGGATGGGTGGGTGGATAGATGGATGGGTGGATCATTGGATGGATGGCTGCATGGATAAATAGATAGATTGATGGATGAATTTATGGATAGGTGGATGGTTGGATCGTTGGATGGATCGATGAATGAATGGACAGATGGTTGAATGAATGCTAGTTTGTGACTTTTCTCAACAGGTTCCTCTATAAAAGACCTGTTTTATTTCTTTAAAAGAGAATTGTAGAGATGGTAGATCAGTAAAATGGGAGGATGTCTTTTTCTGTTGTACCTAATTGTTTAAAACATACTCTATGAATAAAGTTAAATTGAACAATGTAAATATTTGTTAATGCACGTTAAAGCTAGGCACTATAACAGGTTCAGCCATAGTGTAAGAATGTTCTGAAGCTGCTTCACTTCGTTTAAACTTAGGTGAGCAGGAGGTTAGTAAAGCCTTCATAAGGTGAGATGTAGAGCAGCAAAATATAAAGGGACAATGACAAAGTGAGACGCTTCATCTCCATTTCAATTTTAAATTCTTAAACTAATCTGAAACAGATCCACGAACATAAATAAATCAATGCCTAAAGACAAAAAAAATGATCCACCTGTTAATATAAATAAATCTAGAAGCTCAAGGTCAACTTTTCTTTTAACCTAGATTTATTCTTGATGTTGGATAAATAGAGAGTAAAGATGGAGTTGACATGACAAATGTTGACCCTTGACCTGCAGTCTTCCTCATCAGGGTTTTGCCCCCGTCACTGTCAGCACTATCCGCCCACCATACAAATCTGGCCAATTACAAGGGACAACAACAGGTAGAAATAAAACAACAAAAACCANNATTTATTGAAAAGACTTTTATTGGAGTGTTGCTTGATTAAATAATATTGTATTTATTTATATAATTAAGAACAGTTTGGGCTTCCATACGACCAAAACTCAGAGAAGTATCTGTACAAAATCCCGATTCATTTATAAAATACAGGGCAAGTCTTAGAGAAAAGATTATATCTGAGAAATAGAATGTATGTTGAACACAAGAAAAAAGGGAGAAGACAACAGGAAAACTCATCATTGACCCACAAAACCTGAAAACAACATCAGATCACTACAGTATAGACAATCAACCGTGGATTGGGACAAATCTAAAGGAAATGGGAGCAGGAGTACGTTCAATGTAGTTGATAGAGGCCAAAGAGAGCAAGAGACACAGAAGCAACAGCATAAGCTGAGATGAGGGGGCAGGCATCCTGTTCCTCCAGCTTTACAACCATACAGAGGGGGCGTGGTCACTCACATAAACCTGACAGGTCATGATGGGCATGGAAACTTCTGAAAAAGACAAGTTAAATGTATCTTTTAGTCTAACAATATAGAAAAATGTGTAAAAGGAAAACAAAAATAACCTAATTTTGTTTGTTTTTTTATTGTAGTAAGTGTCCTACAAGTCTCATCTGACTTTTGGGTTTGATGCCTAAGCCAATGACGGCTTCAGCCATCTGGACCTAAATCACCACCGCGCTCCTGAGAGGCTGCTGCCCGTTGCCGAGCTCTCCCCGAAGAGCTATCGACAAGCCAGAGAGGCAGCTTTACGAGGCAGGAAGCTTCTCCTCTCATTGGACGTAAAGAGAAAAGAATAGGTAACATTATGAGATGTGCGTCATTAAAAAGGGAGTTAATGGCTGCTCTTTAAAGCTGAGCACGGGCTGCCTCTGCAGACATCAGTGCTCTGCTCTGATTGCCTCTGCAGCCTCAGCACCACTTAACTTCACATTAAATCGGCCTGTGCCGAGTCTTCTCCGAGCTGGGGGAGGAAGCAGGAGATACTGAGAGTATGGAGGAAGATGGTGGACACTTTCACTTTTCCAGGTGCAGAGAAATGCCACACAGTACGGGGAATTCTCCTGTTCAAAAATTCTTCTTTGTTCCACAAAGCTTTCATTCCTTTAAAACACTTTCTTTTACACACAGCCAGCATTTCAAGGACTTCACCTTTTTTTTTTAAGTTTTCTTCCAATTTCTTTTCACATTCAAACTTCATTCATGGGGTGCAGCACTGAAATAAAAGCAAATATTTTATACACCACCACTTCTACATCCGTCAATCACATTAGCCTGTTCATTCTTCCAACAATCTGCAGATTCTACGAAGTGCCGTCCATTCATCTGTTCTGTGCTTTTGATGAAAGGGTTTTTGATTCTTTTCCTTTATTTTTGAGTAAAGCGTGATTTTTGAACAAGAAATGATTTACGTTCAATTAATTATAGAGCTGTGTGTGACAAAGGCTTCTTTTGTCACTTTAACCAGTTAAAAATAGAGCGCTGGTGCTCCCACTCTCTCTCCTCAGAGTTTGTGATTGTCATGGAGTTTCCAGGATGACAGGCAACGCGGGAACAACTGTCGGCAAACACATGTGAGCAAAGACAAAACAACTAGTCGCTCTTTGAAATGATGTAGGTCTTCAGAGATCCACCAGATCTCCCCAAAATTCAGCACACTGTGCTGTGCCAAAAAAGACAAAACTTTATAATGGCAAAACTATCCATTCATCTTTCTTCTTCTGCTCATCCGAGATCAAGTCTCAGATGATCCCAGGTCTGAGATCAGAGCTCTGTCCCCCCTCTCTGGTCACAGGTGGAAGCCCTCTCTAGAGTACAGAATGCACTTCATCTCCCAGCAGCCCCAGCGCACAGTTCCTGGATGCTGCTCAGCTGTCTCTCATTTGCCAATCACCCACAGGGCACTTAAGCACTGCACAGAGCCTCACTCAGTGTGAAGTATTGTTTGTGACACTCAGCCTACATACTGAGCATTTCATCCAGATCTGATCTCCTGTTCATCTGATCCTGCTTCATCTTGGATTCTGCCCTGACCCTTGCCTGGATCCTGACCGGTTGCTCTCTGATGCTCCCATGCTCGTTGCTGACTTTTGCCTACCTGACCTTGATTTAAATGTGTGGACTTTAGCTGAGTTGATAAACCTGCTGAAGTTGGAACCAGCTGTTTACCTGTTCTGTGAGACCCGGCC
>NC_050512.1:31591544-31612639 GCF_002922805.2 Oryzias melastigma
GAGATCCACCAGATCTCCCCAAAATTCAGCACACTGTGCTGTGCCAAAAAAGACAAAACTTTATTATGGCAAAACTATCCATTCATCTATCTTCTTCTGCTCATCCGAGATCAAGTCTCAGATGATCCCAGGTCTGAGATCAGAGCTCTGTCTCCCCTCTCTGGTCACAGGGGGAAGCCCTCTCTAGAGTACAGAATGCACTTCATCTCCCAGCAGCCCCAGCGCACAGTTCCTGGATGCTGCTCAGCTGTCTCTCATTTGCCAATCACCCACAGGGCACTTAAGCACTGCACAGAGCCTCACTCAGTGCGAAGTATTGTTTGTGACACTCAGCCTACATACTGAGCATTTTCTCCAGATCTGATCTCCTGTTCACCTGATCCTGCTTCATCTTGGATTCTGCCCTGACCCTTGCCTGGATCCTGACCGGTTGCTCTCTGATGCTCCCATGCTCATTGCTGACTTTTGCCTGCCTGACCCTGATTTAAATTTGTGGACTTTAGCTGAGTTAATAAACCTGCTGCAGTTGGAACCAGCTGTCTGCCTGTTCTGTGAGACCCGGCCACTTCCTCCAGCTTCTCTAGGGGGAGCCCAAGACGTTCCCAGCCTAATCGAGAGACGTAGTTTCTCCAGCGTGTCCTGGGTCTTCCCCTGGGCCTCCGCCCAGTGGGTCATGCCCAGAATACCTCCTCAGGGAGGCATGGGGACCAGATGGCCAAGCCAACTCAACTGCCTGCATCTCACTTCACTCTTGTAACCCTTGTGCTATTGTAGGTATGTTGGGGGTGGGGTCATCTGGACCCCACAAGACGGCACACTGAACTTTTTTTTGGAATGATTTTTGATTTTCACTGGTGTCTGTGACAGACATAAAACCTGTCCACCTTCATCCACATTTGTCATGGGATGGATTAAATGTCAATGTAAGGTTTGGGTCATCTGGACCCCATAAGATGGAACAATGTTTGCCATGACCCACAGTATGTTTATATAAAAAATGTTTTTGCCTTTCACTGAGAGGTTTACAATTTTAAAATTTCATATGGGTCACCTACTTACTCCGTACCCGTTTACCAATTTTTTCCCACAAACTGTGTGTATCCACCCATAAAGGCAGCTGTGAGTAAGGCGTATTGAACAAAGAAAACTAAGACACAGTTTTTGCGAAAACCAAACCAGACAAAGGTATTTTCATCACAGGCACACATCCTCTCTCTGTGGAAAAGCAGCAAAGCAGAATCCTACTTATCCACATTAGTGTTGACACCACAGCTTTGAAACACAAAAATATGGCTGACAGGCTGAAGGGTAAACAGCAGGTAAGAATAATCAGATGTTTTAATGACAGATGCTTTTTTCATTCAAGGAAACTTTTCCACGTAATTACATCCAAACCAAGTTATCTCCAGAGGTTAGCATTCACTCTCCTCTACCTGACTTCTCTGCGCTGAAAGGCTTTAATATATAACAATGAGGTAACAGATTCAAGCATATAGACTCCATCACCTAAAGTGCTTAAGATGTTGTTTTGCGTATTTGTTCTGGGATTTAAAGTATGTTGATTACATGCTGTCAATTAGAGTCTAATCGATTTTGATTTTCTTGCTCATAACGAGCAACAATCCAAACTGAGGGTTCCACCAACGTAATCTGCACCCCATCAGGAGAACTCGTTTAAAATACGCAAGAACTTAAACCTCAATTGTCTTCTGTAAAGTTTAATTAGTTTTTATGAAATAAAAGTCAACAATCCATTATGACCCAGTGTAAATATATTTTTGTTGACGATTCAGACATAACATGTCAGGGTACATTTATACAAATTAAACAACCATATTGAAATGTTTACGAAAAAAAAACATGTATCATTAAAACACAATGAAATAAATTGTTACGCCAGCTATCATGCAATAAACTCCAACCAACAACTGCTTTTTTTTTCTTGCTGTAATGTTTTAATTAAGAAGGCTCTCTGTGGATTTCACGCTGTTAGGATTTTTTTGTTAATTGTCATTACTTGAGTAATTGATTTTATAAAATTTGCATGACAGAAAAAAATAAAAAAAATCACACCTCCTAACCCCCCCCCCCACCACCACACACACACACCCACTAGTGAACCCACAGGACACCTAAGACATGTCACCTAAGAAGACGAATGAAGAACTGACCAAAATATCATGTTGAAATATAAAACCCCCTGATTCCATTCAGCATGATCCCTTACACCAGATAGCTGTAGATACCGATTATTAAATAACTTGATTGTGTTTAAGTCACTTAAAATACAAACCTTAAATAGTAAAAATACATAGAACCTGATGAATGCGTTTCAAATACACAGTAATATGCAGATGTAATTACAAAGATACACAATTAAATACATGTCAAATACATAGAAATAAATAAATACAATTTCAAATACTAAAAACATTCCAAGGGATTGAGCTTCCATTTGTGAGGATCTTGTGGTTTAGATTGGATTTTGTTATATTTGGTCATGTTCTAAGTCACCTTTGACAGTCACACCAGTTTCAGGTTCGTCATGATCCACTGCTGTCCTGAGTTCAGTCAATTGCCCCCAGCCAATTCAAGTGACTGGTGTTCAGTTCTTCAGAGTCATGATATCTGCTCTGCCACCCTTTATGGTTCTCCCTGTGTTTAGTTTATTTATTAATCATATTATTATATATTGAGTTAATATATTGAATAAATATTGAGTTTCTGTCACCAAAGCCCGTTCTCCTGAATTTGGATCCTCCACCAACACTTCCTGATACCAGGTTCCTGCCATAGTGTGGAGTCAAGGCCATTAGGTTTGATTCTCCTGAATACAGCTACCACAGCTGTCTCTGTTACTAACACCCCTCCACTTCTCTCCTGTGTTGGTGGTAGGTTCACAATATGGGCTCAGCCAACACATTCTCACTCCCAAGTCGTCACATATTTAGGTTTGGTTAAGGACCCCTCCATCTCCTTTTTTGATGTTTTGAGTGTCCCCAATTTGTCATTTTTTTGACGTGTTGGTTCTCAATAATAAATCACAGGTCCCCAACCTCCGGACCGCAAACTGGAACTGGTCCAGTACCGGGACACAGAGTTCACCAGTATCCAATCCCGGTACCCTAATACGACACCGGACCCGGTACTGGATGCTGTACCAGACACGATAACGGATCCGAACTGACCAGATTTGGTACTGGGCGCATACCGGACGAGATATCGAATGCAAACTGGTACCAGTACCTTAATTCGAGGACCAGTCCACGCCCGGTTTTGTGTCCCAAGGGTTGTGGACCCTTGATTTTACAGTCAGCACGTCAAAAAATAACGAGTTTGGGACACCAAAAATGTCAAAAAGTGATGCGGAGGGGTCCCTAACCAAACGTCAATATGTGTCGACATGGGAATGAGAATGTGTTTGTTCAGCACAAGTGTTGGAGAATATGAGTCCATTGGTTGGAAAGCTAAAGCTTGGTCTGTTAAAAAGCAATTATTTCAATAAATTCACATTTAAAAAAGTTAAGCGATAACAAGAAGTTACAAAGACGTTTGAAAAAAATAATAATAATATTCACTTTCAAAGTTCAGGAAATTGGCTCTTTGTTAAAAAATACCCCAGAAGTGATGTGCTTTTACAAAAAAAAAACAACACAAATTTTATTATTTAATTTATGTTAAATAAATGGGCCAAAAATTCCTCCAGTTGTGTTGAGACTAAAGTCAGGAAATGTTCATTTCAAGACACAACTGCTGGACCTACTCAGGGATAATTCACTTAAAAAAATGTTTGGGGGTCTCACTGCTACTCATTCCAAATCCAGTCCTCAAGTTTAGCTTTCATGTTATCTCTCCTGGTCATATTTATTGTATTTATCACGTATTTTATACTGAATTGCCCCATTCAGTTTTTACTGGGAACCCAGCAGATTCGACGGGTTGTCCTTCACCCACTTACACACAACTTTTGTCACAAAATGGGACTGCTTCAACACTGCTTGGCTCTCACATAATTAGTGGAATTTACATTATTGTGATATGTTTCAATTTGGCTCCAATAACAAGAAATGTCACAGAAGCAACAAAGCGAATGTAGTTATGCTAATTGGTACAGCTGTGGGTACAAAAGTGATATCAAAGTTTCTAGGAAATAGCTGCCAGTAAGTGAGGGGCTGAACAGAAGCTGAAGGAGTAAACATTCACTTTGTTCTTTCGGTTTGTTGTTTATTTTTTTTACGTTTCTACAGTAGTTAAGCCTCTCCTGAGGCAACAACACAGTTATAGCTGGCAGTATGAGCCTTGGTAGCCCAGTAATGTTCTTCACCAACACAAACATGGTTAAAATGGTAATGGAATCCCGTCTGGAAACAACCCTCAGTAAATCTACTGACTAAATAAGGAAATGTTTTCGATCGTGACATTGGTCTGTACACAATAATCCTTCCTGTGGCAGAAACTTCCACAAACAAGATGTCCACAGTTTGTCCACACAGCCTGACCTTAATGTACCAACAATTGCTTTCTTATCAATTAAAGTCAATTCATTACATCCAAGCCATGGTTTAACACCACAAAGGCAAATTCTCTTTGCTACGGGCCTCGGATAAAAGCTTTAACGACCGCTCCCCAATCTCATTAGAAAGCCTGTCCAGATACACTTTTCATCTGAGGCTGTCACGCTCACACACGTCTGTCGGCTAAATGAAGATGGAGGGTTCCTGAGAAAGCCTTTGCTCTCTTGCTTCAGTACTTGAGCTTCATTCTTGTACACACAAGTTGTTTGGGTTTTATTTTATTTCCATTTCTTGTACTTCTGAACCCATCCAACATGTCGATGTGTTCTAAAGCACAAGCTATTGTTTCATTTTTCCGGGTGAATAAAAGCAGTAATGGTGGAAGAAATTGCAACTTGACCATTTATTTAGTTTATTAGTCTCAAAATGAAACATATGAGATATGGAGACGAGTTTCATTACAGCGGGAGATTGGAAGCCAAAATGAGATGCTTCTTCTCTCTGAATTAACTGTGGTTGAAAGCCATTCAGATGTATATGGGGTATTGTTGGGTGCTGGTGGAGTTACGGTACTTTTTGTTCATTTTTAAAGTGAAAAAATCTGCAAATCAAAACCAAGATTTCCACAAAAGTCTCACTCTTCCTGTTCATTGTCAGGTCTCTGATGTAGATGATTTTGAAGCATTTTCCTTCACCTAGTATAGTTTTTTGAGCTTTTGCATAATTTTCTAAAGAGCAGAAGTTGTTTTTGATTTGCTAATTACTGTGTGCAAATTAATTAACGCAAGGGACCAGCTTAAAAAAAAAAAAAGATAATAAGACATTAAATTAAGGGGGAAATTAAAAACACTGTATTTGTTCTAATAGTAGCCCTGGCATTTATTCCTGAAATATGGCATTTAATAGACATTTATTAGAGACAGGCATGTATTGTTACTCCGTTTTCTCCAACCGTCTTCTCCATGTCACCCATCTGCCATCCCAAAATGTGCAGATTCCTCACCATACTATTCTTTGGTGTATTCCCTTTTGGTAAACCGAAAGATTTTCTTGGTCATCGCTAAACAACACTAATACCACCGATACCATTGTCTGCATGACTGTGCACTGGGGTTGGGTGTGTCTTAAAGTAGCCCCGCCACTATTTGAGATGATTTTCTGTAACAAACACCAGTTTATCGGAGACCAGCTTCTATTAGAGACCATTCACTAATGGAAGATACACACATTTGGTTCGCTTAAAGTGAACCAGAGTTTGTTTCCCCTGATAATCCGGAACAATTTTCTGTCCGAATGCATCCAGAAAGACCAGGAACCGCTCTCTGACCCATCTTTTGAGGTGGTCTATCGAACTGAGTTCTGAGTTTCCTCAGTCTGAATAGGCTCCGTGCTCGGAGTGGAACAACTGAACCAAAATGGCCTCCGTAGCTGGGATGCAAATGGAATAGCAGAGCAGTGATGAGACAGGGCAACTCAGTGAAATGAGGTTAGATGAATGTAGGCTCATTAAAATACAATCTTGATTGTTTCTCACATTTTTCCTGACAATCTATGTCATAAACACTTGTCAGCGTACCTTTATAGCCCATGTCTCCACATTGAAGTTCGGGACTTGATCAACCAAACAATGGACTTTTCCAGCCTGAATAAACTCTAAAAAGCACGTGTCAAAGTCAAGGCCCGGGGGCCGGATTCGGCCCACTTGGTAATTAGATCCGGTCTGCCAGATCATTTTATATTTTTGTTAGTAATGGCTCGATGTTATCTTGCACTGGTAACATGTTACCAGGCTATTTATGCATTTTTGATATAATGCTTAATGTCAGATCCTCATGTCATCAAACAACCTCCACTGATGATGGGAAGACTCGTGTTCACACAGCCCTTCCGGCACAAGAACACGTTTTTAGTCCTGGCCTTTTAATGAATCGCAAATCAGGAACCTCGCTTAAATCAATACAAAGTGCCGTGCCAGCATTATCTCTGCATTATTACAATATAGGTAGAGTTGTTGGAAATGAGTTCCCAGCAGGCGCCCCTCCGGTTCTTTAAAAATGCATGGATTAAGAAGGAATGGTGCACCGCAGCATCAATCAAGCTCAACCAAGTGAGTAAAAGAACAGGAGAATAGGAAAATTGAGGCTTGACAGTTTCTATGGTTTCTGAACCCTTAGTGCTCAGACACTTTAATTTATATACTGTACATGTGGAGCAACTCTGTGAGCTCTGTCGGTGCAATAAAGGTGTAATGGGTAGTGTGCTGGAATATCCAAATGTGGAAACTAATTTGGCAAATGATGCAGGAGGAATTAATTTTAGATAAATTGTTGCTTCATTTTTTTAAAATATATATATTTTTTAAATGTTGTCATTAAATTTGGCCAGCGACTGAGACAGCTCTTTTCATGAAAGCCAAACCTCTGGTGAATTCATGCCAGTGATGTAGAATTACTCAGATATGCTTTCTATGTTATCTGCGGAACCAGCTGACACACAGCACACAATGCATGTGCATGTATCCTTTATGTATTGGGATTTGTACTTGTAGAGTACAAAATATGACACATCACTGCAGCCTGACGATTCTTTAAACGCTGCAGTGACATCACTGAGGGGTCATTTTTAGAATGCACCAAAAAAGGTTAAAACAGTTCAGCAAAAGAGGATTAAAACCGACTCTCCCTGCCAAGATTTCCACGAAAACTGAGAATGTCTTCTGTAATGTGGGCAGGCCAAAACCAACAAGTCGGGATGTCGTTGAACTTCATACAAAGAAACCTCCCGCAAGGCAATATCTGGAGTGAACTGTAGTGTACATCCTTGTGGGAACTCAAGCTTTTTTTTTCTTTGCATTGCTAAGAAAGAATAGATACATGCACTGAGCCGTAGCTGCAAAGGAGTGGGATCCCGCCTGCAAAAGGAAACGCTGAGTCAAAAATAAGCAACAGACACCAGTGGTTTAATTAAGGAACGGCTGAGGCTCATTGTAGAAACCTGAGCCAAACAAAGCATGCTGCAGTCACCTCGCCCCTGGCAAAAAAAAAAACTACCGTTCCCTGGAGGAAAGAAGAAAGGAAGATTAGAGTGATGGAGCAGAGAAAACCTGTGAGAGTAGTTGAGAACAGGCAGCACAGAGAGGGAGGTCTGCAGAAACACCTGCATCCTCATAACTGCATGAAGATGAATGAAACAAAACAAAATTATGAATAAAGCAGGAGGTTGCACCAACATGTCCCACAGTGCACCGTGCTACAACAGCTGCAATCATCAAAGAGTATTTTGTAAAGAACAAGGCACACTGTGAATTGAGACTTGACTATTTAAAGAAGTCAGCGGAATCCTCTTTGGATTTTCCCCGCTCGTTTAATGCGTTTTTAGTTTTCTGGGGCATATAGAAGGACTGCAGGAAAAGCCTGAAGGCTTACACCACGAGCAGT
Source organism: Oryzias melastigma (assembly GCF_002922805.2). Taxonomy (NCBI): domain Eukaryota; kingdom Metazoa; phylum Chordata; class Actinopteri; order Beloniformes; family Adrianichthyidae; genus Oryzias; species Oryzias melastigma. Next base: position 31,599,496 of record NC_050512.1, read on the forward strand.
TATGCTCTTCCACAGAAAACACTGATCTGCTAGAAACAATCACTTTCACTTCTCCACTTCTCTATGAGTTTGCCCGTCTTATAGACAGAATCGTATATTTCTGAAGGTTCTCACAACTTCCTAAAATGACCACTGAAGGTTGACTGTAAGAGTAAATCCATATCTGTTCACTTGGTAAAATGACCACATTTAGTCAAAATAAAATATTCAAACCTGGCTCACTATGAAAGAATATATTACATCAGTGACAAATGTATGAGGAACACTTGTTAAAAAGTAAAACTACCATCATAGGAGCATTTACCACGAAAGGTACAGTATTTTCTACACTACACGGCGCTCCAGATAATACGGTACACCATCAATGAATGGTTTACCTTCAAAATGATGTCAAATACAATGCACCCCAAACTATAAATCACATTAATTGAGACAAAAGATTTAGAGATAAGTTTCAGTCAGATGTTAATGGTAGTGATGGGCGATACCACACTTCAACGATTTACTACAATACTGATTACTTTGTGCAAAATATATTTGATACCAATTACAGATACTGATTACTGGTAATTTCTTATTGGCAATTTTTTTTTCCCTTAAGCATATTATTTGTTGTTGTAAAAGCAAATGCTTTTAAAAACTGTCCAGGTAACAACTTTAATGTGCAAGGTTCAAAATACGAAAGTATTCTTTCAAAATCACCTACCGGTAATCATGCTGTGCTGTTTTATTGATAAGGTAACACACTGCTGCACGGGAACAACTCATAAAATAGCCAAAATTAAAATAAATGACACCTAACTGTTATTTTTCTAATGTTTTAAAATTAGTTAGTCCAAACCTCCAACAACAGGTTGAGTGACAGAACCGAGGGCCAACCAGCGTCTCGGCCTGTACGTTCACTGAAGCACTGACTGACAACAATACGAACATTTCACTATTTGTGAATTTGCTGTGTTCTGAAAATGAAATATTAGATAGTGTATGAAAAAATTAAAATAAAATACATGCATTTTTGCATGAAAAATCATTCGGTATTAATGCATTATGATGCACACTGTTGTTGTTTTTTTTGTTTTGCTAAGACTTCTGGGAAATTTCTAGGGTACTTGATTTTGGAGTTATAGATTCAGACATCTATACAAAATATAATTGTAAATTAAGGCCTTTAGGTGCACCTTATATGGAAAAAAACTGTATGCTTAATTAAAATTGCCCTTTTTTAATGACAGCAGAAGTTTTAAAAGTCAAGATTTTGTGGTTAAGTCGCTACATTGATGAAGTTGAGAAAAAGTAGAGACTTAACCAAAAAATAGCATGTAACTCAGAGCATTACTGTACAGTTTAGTGAGACCACTGGGGCCACTTTGGCTTTGCACGCTGGCATTCTGACCAGTTGCTCTCCATAAAGATGGTGCTTAGATGTGTTCCAACAAGAACATAACTACTTTTTAACTATATAATTAAAAGTAACAGTGGGTTATGTGAAATTTAAACGGTTAAATTATCTCTTTTTGAAGTAAAAATGTAATTTTTAAACACAAAGAAAAATACAGTATACTTTTAATTTTGTATTACATACAAATGGTGACTTTTTTGGATCACATAAAGGTTGAGCTATTATTTTTATAGGGTGAGAATAGGTAGCAGTGATGCATGTATGGTGTTTAATTGATTGGAACACTTGGGTCGCAGAATTGAGCATAAAATCATCCGTCTAATGGTTGACTGAACCCGTATTTTGAGTCTTTTGCAGTAATATGCTTCCTTGTTTCGCTCCACAGAGCAGTGCTGCACAGATCATCCACCTTCAGCCCTGAACTCTGCAGCTGAGAAAAATGAACATGTTGGGGTCGCTGTAGTTGTGTCCACTGGAAAGAAGAAATCAATTCAGGTTAAGCAAAGGTTTAAAGTTTTGTAAAGGTCTGCTTTTTGCCAGAAATATACTCTAATGTGTGCTGTTTGGCTGGCATGCTGTGGAGAGCCTGAGTGGATCAAAAAACATGAACAAAAAATGTGTCCTATCATTGCAAAAAGTGAAAAACAATTTGTTAAAATGTAAGAAATGACCAAGAAAGTGATTCAAATGAGTCCACATCTGATAAAAAGGTCATATCAGCTGAAAGGATAGACATCTAACAAAGATGGTAACATAATGTAATAGAAATGTTTAAAAAAAAAACTGACTGTGTATCTAATAAGTGTCAGAAAGTATTGTTGTTATTCAATATAAATACTGAAGTTATAAATAAAATGTTCTATTTTTCCCAGCAAATCCATTTATCTGGACTGAATAAGTGTGAAAAGAAATGTCAACCAACAGATCTCTGAAGTCAAAAAGTATCACTGAAGTTGAGGTAGAGATGGAAACTGCATCAGAGGAATAAAATACAGTAGTTTCAGGTCTCAAACTTCACATTTCTGAAATGATCATTCTATCAGTGGCAGTCCGGCATACCCAATCATGTTAGAGCTCTAAAGCCAGGTTTGTTTCACGGTCTGATTTGATGATGATGTTGATCAGATTTAGTTTCGGACATATGAGGTCATTTGTATGAGCGGCGAAATATTTCACTGAAGATGATTTGAAGTCCATTTGCTATGACTCTAATTCACGACAATGCCACCTGGATGAATGAGAACCTAAACTGACATATTCTGACATTTGCTCTGGAAAAGAAAGAAGTAAAAGACATAATTTCTCACCCTCCTGCCCTGTACCAGTTTTATTACCTCACCCAGTGCCCCCACTATCCCTCATAGTCTAGTTAAGACTCTAATAGGTACCAAATACCCATTTAATTACACATAAATACACACATAGAAACTATTCTCACCCTTTTGAATCCCAGGTTTGGTACAAGATGGAAACACAACAGAATCAACGACATGTTAAACTGAGGTCAAACAGATTTTTATTATCTTATAATTATTTGATTTGTGTGAGTTTGACTTGTGATCCACTTTTATTTATTTTACTGAAAAAAATGTTTTTTTTGTTATAGTTTTCAAATGTAGCTTGTTATGTTTCAATTGTATATTCAATATTTCCATGTTGTGTTTCCCTCTGTTTTGCTCTTTTTTTTGAGCAGGTAACAAAGTCCTTACATGTCATGTGTTAAGACTTTAAAAGGCATGAATAGTCCTCACTTTAGAATAGGTCACAAAAACTGTTAATTAACAAGTACTAAAAGTTTTACAAACACATTAATTTATCCTGACATACAACAGGAATATGGGTTTATAAATGATTTATCAACCGATTAACAATACATGTCTAAACACGTGGATGTATAAATATACATTTACAAGGTTTTTAAACTTGTTTACTAGCACTTTGTAGATTAACTTACAGCTTAAAGAACCATCTCTATGTAACTGGTTTGTAAATAATTTAGTACTTAATTTTAAAAATTGAATTGTTAATGGATAAAGTCTTAACATACCATTAATAAACACATTATAGTAATCCTTTTTAATCATGAAGAAAGTGTTAATAACAACACATATAAACTACTTCCTAATGCTTAATAAAGTAGGAGTGATGTTTATAAATGATTAAGTGTTAACTAATGCTCAACTAATGCTTAACTAATGCTTCATAGTGTTTAGTTATTATAAAGTGTAACTGGAAATTCAGTATAAAACCCTTTTTTCTTAATTTTACAAGTAACTACTCTACTTTAGCACAAGAGAACTACATTTTACAGGCGAGTTTCTGCTTTAACTCCTAACACTGCGCTCAGGATTTTAAGTTGGGATCATTTGGTGGCAGAGGGAGAAAATATTTTTTTTGTGCCAAAAAACTCCAGAATTTCAGGAGAGCTTTTTGGCAAGAAGGCTCTGACACATAAACATTTAGAGATATTTGACAAGAGTCCCTGAATAATCTACATTAGCAGTGAAATGTACATGTTTGAAACATGTTTTATCAAACATGATCCATTTGTTCCAAAATCCAGTGTTTTGCTTCCTAAATACGCACTTCCTCCCTCCACACACGGGTCATCTGCTTTTGTTCAGAATGAGTTGGATAAATGCGTCATTTCAGGAGCTGTGGGGGCAGCTGGAGTTCATGAACCAAAGCGAGGGGTGAAGTTCTTAAAATGGCTCTGTGCTCTCCGATTAGCGTAGCTTAGAATCCTGATATCTCTCCTGCTCTCACTGCACAAGTGGGCAGACTTAAAAAAATAAAGCTTCAGTGAGTCATTCTGTCAGAACGCCTCTCCGTTTGCTGTTTAACACACTCACTGGTCAGTCTGCCCTGAATCCCTTTGTGAAACACTGGATCACCAGGCCTTTTTTTTAAACAGATTTATACTCATCTCTGTGTGTGATTTCATGCGACACCAAAATAGTGAGTAAGAGCTTCATGCGTGTGCCTTCACATCTGCATACCCCAAGCGTCAGTCCCAACAGCAGTGGAACCAGAACGTACCATCATAGTGTAGTTCTGTACTTGACCTTTGTTAGTTTTAGTGTGATTGGGACTTCTGAATCAACCAACAGCTGTGCAGCCCATGAGTGACCGGGGGCAGCTTGGAGACCACATGATGAAACCTCATCTTCTTGCCGCTTTGACGTTTTTATATTTCAGAAAAGCTTTCCTTGTACAAATATGTGGATGAGGGATGCAGTTGTTAATGATTTAGGATTATTTTTCAAGAATGAGTTGAATTTTTTTGCATTGTTTGGCCAAAGGTGCGACTAATACTCAGAACCCACTTGTGATTTAAAAAAAAAAAAAGTTTGGTTCATTTATTTGTAATTTTCCCGCTAATAGCCAGTTGCCCTTTAGCAGTTGTTTCCCATTAACTACCACTAGAAGACACTGTCGGGGTGAGTATCAGTATTTGCTGCTGACAGCAACACAGAAGAAGAAAACAAACATGGAGGAGAAACGATATTTTCCTTATTTGCAAAGAGTTATTAATATTCTTGTTTTTACGCTTTTCTTCCTCAGACTAATGAGGACATCAAGTCTTTAAACTGTCATAAAAAGTTATAAAAATACAGCTAAAACTGCTCCTGCAGTAGAAGATAAAGATCTCTGTGAAAAAAGACTCAGAATGGTCTTGTGACATGGTGACATGTTTACTGAGGCTTTTGTAGAGCTCTTCAGAATGAATAAACCTCATCTCTTAACATCATCCATGACTTCCATGCGTTGTAACTGAGATATAAAGTCATTGCTTCAATGTAGCGATGAGACTAAAAACGATGGTAGACAGGCAAGCATTGACCATCGAATTTGACACTTAACAAAAGAGGAAGTAGACTCATGAACAGCGTCCTGTGTGAACACTGCATTACGACAGGGTTGGCTGATTTGTTGGGAAGCATTGCACTTTTTGCCTCCTGCAACTTGGTTCACACCGGTTCACACTGGTTCAAGCGGTGTGGAACGGAGACCGCTTCCATTCAGCACCCTGTAACCTATGGTGTAGTTCACACAGCCTCTGCGGCTGGCTTGTACTGTACAGTGATTGTTTCGGCGTCCGGTCTGTTTTTGCGCGGGGGTGTGGTCAGATGAGCAGAAGCAACCGTCGATCATTGCGGAAAAATATGTGTCTGATGTGACCTGGACGTTAAGTGGAAACCGCGTACAGTGTACAGAATTCTGTAGTATCAAATATTATTATTTATACCATAAGTTACTAAGAAAAGAAAAACTGCTCAGTTCAGAAATAACATTTCGTAGATTTGATGGGAAGGAAGACACGATGATGATTGATGTTTAGTTTAGACTGTTGCTTTTCACTCTTCTCTTTAACTATGTTTTAGATAAATCAACCTATAGAGATAAAAGAACCACCATTACAAGATGTATTTGAAATTATTTAGTTATACCTACAAATTACCATATAATAACATTGATGTTTGGTGGACAGATATATTTATAGAATTTAGAGATAAAACTTTTTTTTCTAAAAAAGAAAAAAAAAACATCCCTAAAGATGATTTAAACAAACCCAACCTGATTTTTATCATAATTCATTCATGAGAGGGTTAAAACATCCATTATATGTCTCAGGGTTTTTATCTTTACCATCTATGTCCTGCACAACATTGCTGATTATTTGTAATCCCAAGTATTCTCTATGCTCATTAGGCTAATAATCTCATTATTTTGGTAACAGGTAAGACATTAGGTACTTACAGACTTATGCTTTACTAAGAAAATGTCAGATGTAATATTATTAGAATTGGGTAGCCTGTCTGGTTAGAATTCCAGTAAACATCTTTTCCAGACATAACGTCTACATTGACTAATTGTCAATTTCGTTGCAAAAACATTCAGATTTATCATCATAATGGTAAAAAATTATATGTTTTTAGAAACTGTTTCTTAGAGTGTGAACCCAAAGAGCACATGTCCTTTGTGGGTATAGAAAAATGGGCAGATGGATGTATTTTCATTATTCTAATCAAACATTTTTGCAGAATTCATTATCTGTACACCAAACAACATCCTCATTGTGTAAAATGTCATGCTTGTCTGGCTGACAGATGTTGACGCCTACAAACCAGTGACTGTAATTTGTACTCTTTTCATTTTTTTTGTTGTCTTTGTTGAGAGGTGACTTGCATACTCTGATACCACCGCTCACACACTCTTTCCCTGACAACACAGTTGTTTAAGGATTTTCCCAAACAATCCTTTCAAAATGATTTTTCTGAATGTTCAGAGGCCATATTGGAATATACAGCATGTTTTCAATGATTGTTGTTAAGCCTGAAAGTATTGTTAAAGTTTTGGGTTTGCTGTTATATAATGTGCAAGTAAAACTTTTATTTTGGGTTTTGTTGGGGTACAGAAAAATGATATACCGTGCACCTAATGAACAAACAAAGCTTTGCACAAACACACACAGTGGAATTAAACCATTCACAAGGGATATTAGGGATATTGGACACGAGTGCTTTTCCTATTTGGTCTTAATTTTAATGAATACGTACAATATTAAATGAAAAGAAACACTATTGTTAATAGTAAATATTAATACACTAATAATGACAGCACCAAATACAAAAAAAGACCATGTATTATTGTGTATTTCCATTATTTTCCCAAATGAAAGCTTCACATTCTACTGTGTTCAGGTCAGAGGTGATTGCTAGCCATACCATATGAGACATTTCCACTTTCTGAAGTCCAGCTGAGACAATTCCGGCATGATGTAATGGAAAATGATCATCCATGAACAGAAAGTTGGAGGTATCCTGGTGGAATTTAGGGATAATGATGGTTTTATGTGGTAGGAGGGGGCAGTGACTGGGTTACCATAACCACATTGGTTGGTGCTGAGTGGTGACGCCTGTTGCACCTCCTCTACAAAAGTGAACCCTGGAGACCATGTTGACCTCAGCCTATTGCTCACCTTGACTTCTCCAAAAATGTTAACAGACATAATTTCTGTGCAAGGTGACTGGACACTCATCAGTGAACAGGACGGTAGACCATTGCTATGTTGTCAAGGTCCAATGGTCCTGTATCCACTGCAAACGTTCACGGTGGTGTCTTGTGGTCAGTGGAGTCACCTGCAACGGTCGTCTGGCATTCGAGTCAAAGCGGTTGAGTCGGTTGTGAAAAGTTTGTCTGGAAACCCAATTACCTCACTGGCCTGCAGCTGTGGCATTTGCAAAACCATAACTGAGACCACGACCATGACTTTTGGTACTGGTCATGGTCTGCCAATTGAGAATCTGTCACAAACTCTGTCTTGATGCAGGTCTGCTGGTGAGACTGGGTCACATTAAGTTCACATCCAACATCTGACTGCCTGCTACCAACACGAAGGCAGGTTACAGTCAGGTGGTGCTGCTCTCCTGAGCGACGGTGTGTGTTTGTCTGTTTGAATGAGGAACTTGGATTGACTTACTGGCAGAACCAGCTTTTTGTACAGACATTGATGCCACATTGAAACAGTTCTTTCTGATATTTTTTTTTTGTTTTGGCCCCAATAAGTCACTGTACACAGAGAGACCATTTTTTGAAAAACACAAAATAAGGTGTGTCTATCAGCCCAATACAACGGGGAAAAAAAAAGGGAACGACATTGACTGAGTAGGTCACAATATCCCTAACTTATGAGGGGTGTAAATGCAGTTAAGACCACTTAGGAAGCTGATTGACAAAAAATAATAATAATAAATGTAATCACTTACACAAAATGTATGCAAACTCATTCTTCTAATACTTTTGTCACCATATCTAATCATCAGAAACACTAAAGAGAAATATTGAAAATACTGTCAGCACTGCCTCAGGGATCTCCTTTATACTTATTAGACTGACAATGACAACTACAATGCCAACTGAATAGTTATGATTTTTGTTAAAAAATAATAAGTAAAAAGGATCAAAGTTAACAGAGACAAAATCAAAGTCTCATTATATATTTTTATGAATTCAAAGTTAGCATTTTATTTTCATGCAGTCTCACTACTTTTCCCCGAAATCTACAAATGAGATAATTAAATGCAGAGACAACGTGAACTGCAGATTCTTGCAGAAGCATTTTAAGCTCCCATTATCTCAAAATTCAGTAAAGCATTGAGAAGGATTTGAATTGGTTATCTGAGAGGACGCAGCAGAGCACAACAAGGAACGTCCGGGACGACAATGTTCATTCCGGGTTTTCATTAAGATCTCCGCAGAACAGCTTTGCTTTGCTTTTGCGGGATACAGTAAATTCTGCCTCCCTCTCGTCCTATCATGTACTGAAGCGTGCACCACCCACTGCTTTTAGATTAACCTTGTATTCCCTCTTTCACTGTTGAAGCAAGGCTTTTACATCATCCCACCTGGCACGTCGTTGACTCCTTCAGCTGATAAATGCAACTCACAGCTTCCAGTCCCCCTAATTCAGCAATGCTGCGCAGGGTGCAGCGGGTGAATAAATTAGATTCTGTATTAGAAGTTAGCACAAAGGATCAGAAGCTTTCGAGCAGGGGTTTTAAAAGCAGACTTCAATCAGGACTTATCTGGGATCCATTCACTCTCTATGTGTTTTTGTAATAGATTTTGGTTTCACTGTGGTTTTCCGTTTTTCTTTCAGGCTTGTTTTAAATTGGCTGTTGTGATAGGTAGACGTTGTAGATTATCTCTTGATGATACAAAGCTACTGTTGTATCAACATGATTCATGCTGTACTGAAGCTCCTGTCCTCCAATATGAAAGCAGCTGTGCCCCGATAACAGGGAAAGCTGGAGTGATTCATTGCGTGATGGAAAAGCCACAAACAGAGACATAATAAATGAAATATATAAAGGGCTTTTAATCTAAATGGGTCTCTGAATATCCATGAATGACATGAAAATGGATTCTGTTGAGGGTCTTGTTTTTGGAGGATGCAAATGGAGGCAGGAACACAGATTTAACTAATCGATTAAACATGGCAAACAAATACCAAAAGGTTTAGGAAGGAACTAAATACTGACAGAATAACCAATAATTCATGACAGGACTAAAACATGAGCAAGAATAAATAATATGAGAACGGGACTAAGGAAGTGTGATGTCACCCATAGAAAATGGCTCGATTCTGGCTCCACCAACTATATTATGTTGATTCAGTCGCAACCCGCTTCATCCACTAATAATATATGTCTATGGCTAAACCAAAACAGGCAACCAAATTTAATAAACATAAATGAGATAAAATTATAAAAACACAGCTGAGGTCTAAGATCTTCACATTAGCATCAAAAACAATTCCGCGATTGTCTTCAAACTGTTTAAGAATGACTTTGGTCTTCAAAGCAGGGACACGAGCCTTGTCCTTTAGCACTCATCTGTTTGATGGCACAGTGATGAAGTAATGGAAGGGTGTGTAAGTCTCTATTAACTGTAATTTTCAATTAAAAGCAGCCTGCTGAACATTACAGCTCCCTTGTCTAATTTATGATCTCATTCTTATACATTTTCATCAATTTAATGCTGTGGATGATGATAGTGGCACTTAACTATTAGGCACAAACTATAAAAGGGTTTGCCATTAAAAAGTAAATCTTACAGTCAGGGAATGATGGTTCTATATACTCTGTCATTTGTGAAACCGGATAAAATCATCTGTCACTGATAATTAAGCCTCTGAGAGCCATCTAAAGACCTGCAGACGGCAATGATTGAGGAGATTGCCAGGAACCCTCAACGTGTTTGTGTGTGTGGGAGAGTGGACAGAGACACAGACCAGCATGAAAGATAAGGAGGAAAAGGAAAATGCTCTATGAGTCAAATCTAATCCTGGACCCACCTTATTGTGTGTTTTCCACATCAATGACCTTTTCCACAGATAAAACGATGATGAGCACGAAGAATTGTAGGTTTTAAAGCATCACTCATGCGTGTCACGCAGACAGTTCTGAATCCCAGCATGCAAAAAGTGATGAACTAAGTATCAATGCATCTTATGGATACTTAAATCTATTTTGGTGTCTGAAGTATGCATCAATATTAAGCTGAGACACAAGACTGCTCAGCATTTATACAATTGATTGAACACAATATCTTCTTTACGCTTGAAACAGAAACATTCTTGTCCATACTTACATTTTTTTGAGTTGAAGCAGTTTTCAAACAATACGAGTTAAGGAGCACTGTGCAGATAATTCAGCTCTCACATTCTGATCATGGTCTTGCTTTATAATTAGCTTTTTGGGAGCGCTGCCTCGTTCATTTCCATCTGCAGCATGCCAGAGTTCAGCGTGGCTTTGAAATATGAGGCAACCAGCGGGAGATGCAGCAATTGACATTTCGCATTTACAAAAACCATGAATTTTGCCTCCCAGCGAACTTCTGCAGCTTTGGTGAAGTCTACATTTTCCAGCCAGACTGTGGCATCTCATTGAGCGCACTAAAACAGCTGACATTTTCATAACTGCACTATATTCTGGAACAATTCATGCCATAAATCAGAATGAGGGAAATGTCTGCATGGGTAAAACATGGGGTAAATTGGGTATGAAGCTCCTTTGTCTTGTGATGAGAGCTTAGATTTAAAGAAGCATATCAGACCTAAAGGCCAGTATTGAGCCGCTTATTAAAATAATCCTGATTTTATGGTACAAGCAATTTGGCATGGATGTACCTAAGGATCCCCTCTTTCACAAATCATGAGAAGAATCCAACATTTTTAAATACATGATATACAAAAAATGTATTTTGTGGGTAGCACTCAAAATTAAAGACTGTCCATGTTGTTGTAACTGATAGAAATGATATATTTTTGTAACAATTGTGTGTATAACTGCCAGCTTTACAAATGGATGTTAGATTTTTCTCATGGCCAGCTTTCTCTTCTGAAAGAGGGGATCATAAAGTCCATCCATGGCAAATTTGGTGCTTTTGCCACAACATGAACATTTTATCTGAAATTTCAACTTAACCGGCTTTGGTACAGTTAGACAGTGAGAGGCTCCTCCAGACGCATCAGTCCAAAGTACGTGATCGGAAACTGCTGCTGTATTTGTTGACAAGTGATGTTTGTCTTGGTAAGGGTATAAGAAGTTATTAGGCAGCACTTGTAGTTGGACACGTTTTCCCTCTTGTTTGTGATTATGTACATGAGTGATATGTGAAGTAAAAATGATGTCATCAACACTTCAACTCTACTTTCATAAAGGAAAAATATATATAACAGTAAAAAAAATCACATATTTTTGGGCCGTGTCACACTGTCGCTATGTACGTTTTGTGCATGTCTCACATATTCCGTGATATATAGGTGATATAATTAGTTCATAAGTATTTCATTGTCCTGACGGGCAAGCTCTGTTGCACATGCACTAAACCCTCATCTGTTCCTAGTGTCTAGTTCAGGTTCTGGAGAAGAGAAGATGGTATCTTCACATTGACTGCAGTCAAATGAGCCGCCGTTCACATTTCTGTGGTCAAATCAGCATCACTGGATTTTTTGTGTGAGTTTCATCCAATACTTACGGTAGCAGGACTGAGAACGCTGGAAAATCTCCACCAGACTCCACGGAGCTTCTTGATGTGACCACGGAAATGTGAACGGCGGCTCATTTGACCGCAGTTGGAAAGGATTGTAAATCAATGAAAGAGCATTTTGATGTTAGCTTTCAGTATTTTATCAAGAACTCTGAGAAACCAATGATTGAATGTATTGGTTCCAACAACGTCAATAAACATTTGATTTTTCGTGAACTGGAAGGAGAAAGAATCAGGCTTTTGTTGTTAGTTCGGTCCATGAAGATCTTCACTTCCTCATCTGAGCTGACATCAGGCTCAAAACGATAAGGCTGGACATTACTGATATTGCTTGACATTTTTATTTAGCAGCGATGAAGATTTATGCTAGCGCGACACAGATCTATGATAATCAGAAAGGGGGGTTGGTCAGTGATGGAGATGCTCAGCTCCAAAAGCTACGCACCCTCAGAGGAGATTTTGGAAATAGAGGCTTCAGAGCAACATGAAAAATGGCTTTTAAAGACATTTAGGCTGTGGGATTTTGGTTAAAAACTTCATGATTATATTTAAAGCACTACTGAGAACGTTTTTTTTTTTAATGAAAAATTGTCATAGGGAGAGGGGGCACAGTTTGTTTTTTCAAGTTGAACAAATTCAAAGGCGTCCAGAATAATGTCCTTTGGAGAGATGAGATCACAAAAGAAATGTTATTACAAAGAATCATATTTTTGAAAATTGAAAAGACATGGATGTGGTGGGAGATGAATTTGCCTTGTTTTGCCATCTCTAAACCCGACAGTGTCGCTAAGGCAAACACAATCTTCTCTGACCACCAAAACTCCACTTGAGTTTTATGGGAAATCGTCTTCAGCACAAACAGAAGCTGGTCAAAACCGGGTGAAGAGGCGGGAGCTGTTGGTGTTTTGGAGAAAGTTTAGCAACTTTTTTCAAAGATTGCCAAAAACAAACCCAAAAAAATGGTTCTAGGACGGAGCATTTAAATTTCTATTTGCCTGAAAAGATGAAGATATAGCCTCCCAGAAAAATACATGTAAAAACTGGTGGTGACTGATGGGAAAAAAAAATCTATTCCAAAGAGATAGAATCACACACTTTATAGAAATTGAACACCAAAAAACATGCAATTTGGGTCCAGTTTTTGAAGGGCGTTGTGTTCCAGTGTCCCCATACTTGTTTGAAGCACAA
>NC_050512.1:31612800-31627928 GCF_002922805.2 Oryzias melastigma
ACATTATTGAAGAAGCGCCACTGAGCCGCAAGGGGGTGCTTGAAGAGCCGCATGCGGCTCCGGAGCCGCAGGTTGCCGACCCCCGCCCTAGAACAATTGAGGCAAAGTTTCAGCAGTTAAAATCACAGTGAAGCCAGTTGTTTGTGGATTTCATCACACTTGAATCAAAGGACGTGAAAAGTGGCTGCAGGCGGAGCGCAGTGGGAAGCGATGGAAAAGTAATTTTCATCCTCCGTCCCCTCCACCTGGAGGGCCACCACGGCTCTGAGAGCCCCCCCTCGGCACATTGATTCGAAGATGAACGGGAGTCTGCGCGCCAGCGTGGCCCCAAACATGATGACACAGAACTCTGAGGCTGATTCTTTGGACAGGTGCATGCTGGGTGATTTATGTGCACGTCCTGTTTTAGGTCCCCAGGAGCAAATATTGACTGTTTATTTCTCCGAGCTCAAAGGCAACATGGAGGCAAGAATTTCTCTATGTTCTTTTTTAGGCAGTTTAGATAAATTGAACCCCGCAAGATGCAAAGGCACCTGACACAGAGCAATTTTTTTATTATTTACACCCCTATGAACTTAGAAATGAGTGGCAGAGAGGGACCTAATAGCAAACATTATTGATTTCTCATTCCTCCTCTTGTATAGCTATACAGAAGAGGGACATTTCAGTTCTTTTTTCTTTTTTAGGCTAGATTCTCAGCAGGAGAGACGCGGTAGACCTCCACTCACACAGCATGTCGAAGCAGCTAAAGGTTTGTGATCAGGATGATCAAACCGACCCACGAAGAACACAGAGGGAATAAACTACAGAGTTCTGAGCTTCTGTCTGTCCGACATCTTCAGAGTTGATGATTCAGTTTCACAACAACATCAGACAGGTGTCTGCGCCAGAAAATATCACCTTGGAGTTCCCTTCAGGGGATTTTAAATATATCATAGGCACAAGAATCTAACAAGCTTAACGCGTCGTGGTCGGTCCAGAGGGCCCTGTTTTCCTCTTTAATTTGCCCTTTTCTGGGAAATGAACTGCCCAGGTTTTCTCAGCAGACTCAACTCCTGGGGGAAATTGTGTTTAGTGTTATCGGTGGGAGATACACGGGCTTAGTCAGCCAGAACAAACAATTATTGTACAGGGGCCAGAGCGGGGGCATCCAGGTGAAAAAGTCTCTCTTGCTTATAGTTCAGAATCCAAAAGGAACAAAAATAATAAATTAGTATTGAATGGGAATATGGGAAATCTTCTCTTTTGTTGAATAATGTGTATGAATATTACTCTTCGTCTATTATCTGTGTGTTCATGCTAACATGATGGGTTCTAGGGTTTTATTTCCTTCATATGTTGAGTTTCTTTTCCGGCTCTGAGCTCGAGCGACAGGATAAAGTCACAAACAAACTGAAGGTTTTTTTGTGAAACAAGGAGAAGCCAGAGCTGCATTGTTTACCCAGTTCTCTAATAGTCTATTCACATTTAGCAAATGGATAAATTGTGTTATTTTGCCACCAATCTCCTCATGAATCAATACAACTACTCAAGAACAAAAGCCTTTTCAAACACATGATTGAAGAAAATCAGCCAAATTACTCCTATCATTTCTTCTTTTATATAAAAAAAGATCCATCTTCCAGCTGCCTTCTCATTTTAAAGAGTCACAGTTTTGTCTCTTGGAGGATTACTGATGCCTCATACTGACCAACATTTTGTCTAGCTGTCAATGGCTCTGTCTTTAACCCTTTTACACTAGAAATGTCGCTAGTGGTACCAAAAAAAATCCACTTTGACTGTTTATGCAATCAATGTAAGTGAGCTTATTCTGACGTGGAAAAAGGCGACATTTTCCGATGTAGAGTGTCGTGAATCTGCTTTTTTAACATGACCGACTGATTCATGTTGATTGCATAAGGACTCCACTGTAAAGTGTTCCATATTAGTGCAAGGCTGCTTCAGAATCTTGTGGAGAGTCGAAGAGTCGAAAGATAGTTAGCTAACCAATGCTAAAGCTCCGGTGTTAAAGGGTTAAATATCACCCAATGGTCATTTCCTTCCACAGAAAATCAGCTTAAGTGAGTGGAACCAAGCAAATAGCCACCACAGAGGTATTTATTAAAAAAAAAAGTTTATTTGATGAAACGTTAAAGCTTCGTAATTCTCTTATAATTGTTATATCTAATGTTTTAATCAGTGCTGTGCCTCGTCAAATTTTAGCCACAGTATTTCCTATATTTTCTATTTTTCCATCTGCTTTATTTTTGTTTCTTGTATCTAAAATGTCTTGTGACTTCTTATGCTTTAACTAATGATAATATGTTTTTTTTGTTCAGCACCTGGTGTTCAACAGCAAATTGATGAAAGTGCTAAATAAAGTGATTGGTTGATTGATTGAAAGCAGATTGTCATTCTTGCTGCAGATCTGCTAACAAGGATCAGGGCGGAATAAAATGTAGCTCTTGATTAAATCTATTATGAGAAAAATGCGAAAAAATATATATATAATAAAACTGATGCATCAAGGCCACTGTCTGTTTTCTTAAAGTTACTATTTTTGATAAAAATCTAAATTAAAACATTGACTTTGGTCATGAAAAAAAACACATTATTTTAGAATGAATCCTTTGTGGGCGTAAAATTTGGATGATTATGTTTTTAAGTATGAAAGTTAGAGCTGCAATCCAGTTATTTTTTGTATGATTAATTAATCATGACCTGCAATTAATGAAACAAATTCATCTATTTTTAATCTAACCCAATAGATGCTGTGAAAAGCCTCATTTTGAGATATTTTATTTAAATTGGATTACATTAATGATGCAATAAAACATCAAAATAAAACTTAAAAAGTAGCTTCATAAAGTTTATCTAAAATAACAGACTTTCACCAACAAGGGGTATTTTTTTCAATCTAAAACAATTAGGGGAAAAATAAAAACAAAACATCAGGTCCAGAGTGCTATAATTTAACACATAAAAACAGTTGGAACCCTCTTCTGAGCAATCCAAAAATATGGACCACAAATTTATTTTTAACACCACAACATATGCACTGACATATAAATATTATGGTATTATTATATGGACAGTTTACCATTCAATGCAATCAGCCCTCCACATACCCCGTTGATTCATGATGATGAACACCTGTCTGGCTTTTTCCCCCTACCAAATACAGTAAATTGGGCATCACTACCCGTAGGCCCTCCTTCTTGGTGAGGAAAAACTTCGGGAAAAAAAAAGAAGAAACCTCATGGACGTCCACATGAAGGAGGGATCCTTTCCCAGGACAGGCAGGTGATGTACCAGGACTGTTAAAGAAAAATGATCTAACTTATCTACATGTTTGAATAGTGTAACAAATGGGCTTCATCCAGATGGAACTAGGGGACAGATGGGGGCACAAGTTGAACCAGAGGCTAGGTCCACTGCCTATCTGGAAACTCTTCCACTCCACCCAGAGTGGGAAAGAGGGACAACACGGGAATCGTACTGCACCAAACAGAAACACAAAGAACTAAATGAAAAAGAATAGTGGAGAGGAGAAGAGGAGAAGTAAATGACAAAAGAAGACAGAACCCCAGTGCACCATACTAGTGTCAGGAGGCAGCTCTCTGTCTCCCCCTCTGGCCACCAGTGGGTGTCATCTCCAAAGTATTGACTGCACTACATCTCCCAGCATCCCTGGCCCACAGTATCTGAATGCTGCTCAGCTGTCTCCAATCTGACAATCACCCACCTGCTTCTTAAGCAGCACACAGACCCTCACTGACTGAGAAGTATTGTTTGTGCCACACTGCCTGCATTACCAAGCTTTTCAATCTGGACTTGATCTTCTGTTTCTGACTCTGCTTTATCTCTGATTGCCTGCTGCCTGCTCTGACCCTCGCCTGGTCTCTGACAACTCTAGTCTCTTCTCTGATGCCTCCTTGCTTGTTGATTATTTCTGCTTTTCTGACTTGGATTTAGCTTTGTGGACTTTTAATTGTGCTTAGTTCCTGCCTGAACTAATAAACCTGCTGCACTTGGAACCAGCTGTCTGCCTGTTTGTGACAACTATCACCAGCTTCAAACTGGGAAAAGTATGGTGTCCTGGGCACCAATCATTAATTGGAATTGGATTGAGTGATTCCTCCCCTTTATGTTCCAGGTAGGAAGTACCTGTTGTCTCCAAGTAGCCAAAAATCCCCTAACGTGTTCTTGCGAATCATATTTTTTCAATATTTTTTCAGAAGTGCAAGTTATTCAAGTTATGAACTGAGTGTGTGTGGATTTACAACAGTCTATCTCCTGAATGGTGAGAGTGGTTGTCATAGAAATGATAACTTAGACTGACCAATATTTCTATACTGACTTAGTCTGACTTCAACATTGTGGTGTACATATTTCAAAAAGCAAAAAAAGGCAACTAAATTGACTTCATTTGGTTCAAATTTAGAAGTAAGTCATTTTATATTGGTGACGACACACTTAGTCCATTTCTCATATAGTCAATGCTGCAAACTAAGGTTTTTAATGTAATATGAAGTTAATTAAAAGCCTGACATATAACACATTTACTCACAGTCCATGTATGCCAGGTATGCATAATCAAGTATTTTACCTTTATATGTTACACTGAAGGGTTAACA
This sequence comes from Oryzias melastigma, assembly GCF_002922805.2. Taxonomy (NCBI): domain Eukaryota; kingdom Metazoa; phylum Chordata; class Actinopteri; order Beloniformes; family Adrianichthyidae; genus Oryzias; species Oryzias melastigma. Next base: position 31,617,417 of record NC_050512.1, read on the forward strand.
GCTTGTAAGGCTTTTCCGATTTTTTAGGAACTATTTCAGTCTATTTTAAAAGGTTTTTAAAACCTTTCTAAGCAGATGTGTTGAGTGTCCTTCACCTACTGTCATTAAATAATGTGCAGTCTTATTGTGATTTGTTTTTATTGAAGCATTTTAATATAAAATTCTATGTAACTTCTCATAACGCTTGTGTCTTTCTTTTTATGCACTAATATTTAAGTTCACCTCTGATCCTTCATTTAAATTGAAACCCTACCCATGAACTCCTGCTCCCTTCCACAAACAAAGGGAAGAAACATCCTGTCCACCTTCCAGAAAGATATGTATTTGAAAGAGCGTGCTGACATGACAGTTCTACACAGTCAGCCGCTGCGGAGGAATCATTCAGCGAAAAGGCACAACAGTGACAGTTTCTGTTTCGCAGACAGTTTTCGCTGCCTTTCGGTGTTGTTTTTTCTCTAGATCTCACATTATTTGCTTACACAGCTCCTGAGGTGACATCAATAACCAACATCGATGCTAAAAAAAAAAAAAAAAACAGGCCTGTACATCTGGAGGCAACATTAGACGTGCACTTGACATGAAGTATTTTGCTGACAACTACAGCCACTAATGTTACTGACAAGATGCTGAGTAGTCCTGCAATTAGGAGATAAACATGCATTGCTGATGGTGTGAGATGTGCAGCGTCCTGTGTATCTTCTTTCTTTGGTGTGAAACTCAAGATTGTCGCTGCCTGGGTTTAAGGGCAGTTAAACCCGATTTTACTTTCACCCAGAGCATTTATAAAAAATTAAAGGATATACAAGCGTTTATGGAACCTGGTGGGTGACTGCTGGGCAGTTGTATAACAGCAGGTGCAAAAACTGACATGGAAATAAACGGCCACAGATGGAGAAGCACTAACGCATCAAGAGAAGGAGAGACAGAGGAAGTAGGAAAAAAAACCAAAACACGATAAAAACTAATTAGCTGCTCTAATTGAAGAGTGCTCTTGAAGTAATTACGAGGCAGAGGAAGCAGTATTTACTCCCATAAATAATCCTGACAGCACAGGGAGGCTCTTCAAGAACAAGGTCCTTTTTCTGTCCTCTGGGCTTAGGAAAAATGAGATACGACTCCATAAATCTGTCAGTGACCGACATTATCAGCAGCAGCTTACTGCCAATATTCACTCATTATTCACTCATTATGAATTCCTAATAGCTACATAAATGTCGCCTTTTCACAAGAAACGTCTACATTTGTAAACCTCCTAACAGGCGTTCCAGTGAGTCTTTCAGTCTGATTTGTCCACCAACTGCTGCAGTCACTGATCTACTGTGTTTGTCTCCTGAAAGATGCTCCAGTGATTCTGTGCCAGTCTGCAAGACTCTCCAACAGCAGAGCCGATAAGGATGTGTCTTTTTGTCTTAGAAGAAATGTTCCAGTGTTTTCACGTTAGACGGCCTCTTTCATTTATTCTTCACACCGAATGTGATTTGTGCAGCAGGGACGGCAAGTTTCAATGTTCAGTCAAGATGCAATCAGGTCCTGTTGTGTGCATTAGGCATGGCACTGCTTTTTGGGTGGTGTTACTAATGAGTAATGTTGGCTAGAGTTGCTATGCTAGCTTGTTGCATGAGCAAAGTTGGACGCCATATTGGACAGGGTCAAAACCCGGCTCTCCGATGTGCTACACAAATGTACAAACAGAGCAGAAAAACCAAGGATGTTACTTTTCAGCCCTGCGACAGACTGGCGACCTGTCCAGGGTGAACCCCGCCTTTGCCCATCAGCAGCCGGGTTAAGCTCCGGCACCCCCGCGACCCCGACAGGGACGAAGCGGTCAGGAAAATGAATGAATGAATGAATGTTACTTTTCACAAGTATATTATTACTGTCATATCGTAAAAGAGAACTTATGGAAAAATTTAGGAAGATCTGAGTGAGTTTACTCTCAATAGTGAAAGTTATGCCTGATCTTGTAGTCTTTTCAAAGTCAACAGCATTATACTTTGCACTATTTCCACATTTTCTGGCAGGACCAATGATCTTTTTTTTTTTTTTTGGAAGATGACTTGCTGAAATGAAGCAGATTACCAAGTGGAGGTAAAGAAACTAACCAGGATTCCATCAGTAGCAGCGAGAGAAGACCACGAGGTGTATAATCCCTACGGGAGTGGGTCGCGACCGGCTCCGGCTTTGCAAGCCTTGACTGCTGCGTGCTTTCCAGCGCCCCCTACCCAGACCTCACCACACCGTGGCCCTGGACTGAAGTGCTCAGTGCCCCCTCTCTCCCATCCATGGGTGGGACTGTGCACCTCGCTCCTGGCACGACCTTCAATGGGGCTTCAACTGCATTGTGCCGCCCCAGGCGAGGAGCAGCCAACGTACAAAAGGTGCAAGGGGTCTGCAGCGATGTCGGCTACCCACCCGACCCGTCTGAAACACAAACTAAGAGGTCTCACAGTTTTTAAATATCTTAGTCTGTGTGTAGACTGGAAAAAATCACAACTATGCATCAGGTTCTGTTTCCTATGTATGACATATTTACTTGTAGAAAGTTTGAAATGTCCTTCTTTTGTTGCAATTTGTACTAAAAAATTTATACCATGTCCTGGATCTTATTTTCTGTGATGATCAGAGTTTTTTTTTTGTTTTTCTTAATCAAACCAAAATTGAGCATTTTATGATCATTTTACTGTATCTGTCAAACCATGACTAATTGTTTACCGACTATTCCAGTATGTTTTTTTACGTAAATAAAACAATGGTAACAGGCTAGCGTAGCATCTCTAGCCTATATAGCTCATTGGGTGTAACAGCACGGCACATTTAAAAAAACGAAAAGCACAGCACTGTGTTTCTAGAGTTCAAATATCTGAACTTTGCAGAAGAATTTGCATTGCATCAACCATTCATGATCTCAGCTTTAGCCTGTGATGATGTATTTAGTAGGTGCAGTCCAAAAACCAACATGGATGAGAATCTGGTTGTTGTCCTGAACTTTATCATATTTTTTATTATTTGTATTAAGACAATCATAAAAAGTTCCTCTGATTGCATTCATATTTTGTTTTTTCCCTTCTTGTACTAATGTGGGACATAAGCTTCAAGGGCTGATTGGATGAAAACATATAAGACCCCAGTTCTCGAGGCCTGGAATTGGACACCTCTGCTTCAGATGGTCGTCCTTGCTGGGTCTGATTCTGCTGGGGGGTTCTGTGGATTTGTCTCTTTATTATTTCTTCACAATTTGAGGGGTTTGATTTCCAAATTAATTTGGAACTTTGAGTTATTTTATTTTCCTTTGCACAGGTAAGTCTTATAATGTCTCTGGCTCAGCAGTGGTTTGATAAGAGGAATCTGACATTTGTATCCCCTGTCTAGTATTCCAGTTTCAGTACACACTTTGTGACAGTCCCTCAAATTGTGGAATAGATTTCACATAACAATTCTGTCAATGCCGGTTAACCCTGCTGCCGATGCACCTTTTCCTACAACTTTTTTCTTCCACTCAGTTTGCTGTAAACGATACAGCACTCAACACACAATTAGCTTCTTTTACAATTACCTTTTGTGGCTTCCCCTCCCTTTTAAGGGTGTTGACGACTATCTGATGCTATATTCACAACGGGTATGTGTGACTTTCAAGAATGCACAAACGTTGGTTCTTGAAAAGGTGTTTTGCGCATAGTGTTTACACTGACCTGTTGCTACCCAATATTAGTGCACGTCTGCCACCAACAGTTTGAGGAGGTTTGGTGCGAAATGTTAAAGCAGAGAAAATCTCCCAAATTTTACTCCAGGCTTCTTCTTCCACAGCTCTTTTCTGAAATACAAAAGAATTAGTGTCATATAATTTCAGCGGGGCAAAAAGTTAGCATTTCCATGTATGGAGAAGGATGCTATCCAAAGTTAAACCTGGTTTAAATTTCGCGTCCAATGACTATGTGTTACAAAAATGGTAGTAGAAACTTGCAGAGCAATGCTTGAACGCAGAAGTTTTCAACACAGAAACCTGAATGCACAAATATACATGCATACATAGATTTCATTGGAAGTGGCCACTTGAAAGCACATCGCTGTGTGAACATAGCTTCATGGACGTCTATCAAGTCAGCAGTCTTTCCAATGATTACGTAGGCTCTGATACGGACTCAGACCATGTAAAGACTCCGGAAAACACTGGAAGTGTTTAGAGGTAATACATTGATTAGGGTGTGATGGCATTAGGTTCTAACATTGAAATGTTTCTGATATTATATTGGAGGCTCAGAATTTTTGAACACAGAATTTTTAAACCCCTGTAAGCTATAATCATCCAAATTAAAAGAAATAAAGGGTTGAAATATTTTAACATATAGATAATTATTCTTTATAATTTCACATATGTTCCTTTTTGGACTATATGACCAAATACATTAACTTTTTCACCATGTTTATTTATTTATTGTATTTTATTTTTTTAGATTTACTCATGTAAAGGAAAAGACACAAACAAACCTTCTTTTCTTAGTTTGGCCCATGTGACTGAACACATTGAAAGGGACTCCTAACACAGAGGGACAGGCGGATATAAACACACCTGAGACCTGCTGTGAACATGATTTCAGATTTGCAATGTCCTGTTTACACACAAATTACTACTGTCAAACATGAAGAGCATGAAAACTGGAGATTACATATCAATCAAAAGACAGCACATAGCATTTTCCACACATACGGTATTTTCCTGTCAGTTCCTCAGACCCTTATAATCTTAAAGTGCATCATCTGAAAAAGAATATCATTTTATGTGCCACCTGCAATGGAGAAATGGATTGACTTTCACTTTTGTCACACAGGGCTAAAAACATCAATTCACCACATGAGTTTTGACATTGGAAAATACTCCTCAGGCCCCTTTACTGTTCTTGTTTCTTATAAAAATCCATCATCAACATCTACATTTCTCCAGGTTTAGTTAGTAAAATTGTAAGATTAATTACTTTTCTAAAACTTAACCAAACAATTGTGGTGTCAGTAATGAAAGATTGAATCAAATGATTTTTGTAGTAAAAGTAATTACAATGTAGCTAACTTCTATGTTGCCTCGCTGCCACTTATGTCTAATGCTACGTTCAATCAAACCTCTGTTACTCACGTTCAATTGACCGCTTACGATGAAAAGTCTTTGTAAACCAACATACCGTATACATTCAAAACTCTCACGTTCACACAAGTTTTTAAACCCATTTTTAGACTCTACATTCAAAACATGCGACCATTAAACAAGTTAAACCACAGGGTTAAACAGGTTGAATTTTGACCAACCATGCTAAATTTATAAACCTGTATTCTTGAATGTGCGGAACATGTCAGGTATAAACGTTCTATTTTCTAGTTTACGGTGAAATATTACAAGTTTGTGTCACATAAACAGCATGTGCACCATTTCATATTCGTGCAAAATGCTTACAACAATTTAAGCTTTCAGACATGATTGTGTTATTTTTTAATAACATTTTAAAGTTAAAGTTTCTATGACTCAATACAAGCCTGGTATTTTCAAGATTGTTCTCAGATGAGCTAAAAAACAACTGAATTAGATGTTAGTACATACATGCTGCTCTAGCTTCACCTACAACAAAATACCTCTTAGTATGATTGCAGAGGATCAAAAGTGTTCAACTCTCAGTAGGCTTAGTGCAAAAACATAAAGTTTAGCTCAAGAAGAAGCCCCTGAAATACATCTAATTATATTGGTCCCTTTGAAACAAGCAGACAGCTGCATGAATTGGAATTGTCTTTACTGGGAATACGCTCCTCAACATTAAAGACCTCCAATTGTGACTCAACTGTTGTGGCAGCAGCACCTCAGCTTTCCAAACAATCACTTCCTCTTTCCACTTCATCGTATTTGTGTTGACTGGCACCTGACTAATTACTGTAGAACACTCATTATAATGGAGGACTTTGTGCATCTTGAAATTCAAAAAAACAGGCTGATTGTCAGGTTGACAAAAAGCTGCTTATTTTCAATTTGGGTGATTTACATACTATAGCAATCTACCTCTGAGTTCATTTAAGATTGGACTCTCCCTTGTGTGAATGACCAAATTAAATTGTCTGATATGAATAGTCCTCTCAGCTCCAGCAGACAGCACTATGTCTTCTCTGTGGGCTTAGTCTCTAGGAAATAGCCTTCTATTAAGTTGTCACTTATTAGCCAGTAAAACCTGCATGTGGCGTGGATTTCTTCGGTGAAAGCAATATATGACTCTGCTGGTTCACAGCGAGCAAAAGCTAATGTAAGACCGTGTCCTGCTGAGGAGATGTATAGAAGCTTTAGACATGTCATTAACCATTCCCAATAATGTACACTCACTCCGACACTTTTAAAACAACAGGCTTTTAAAAATGAAAATTAGTTACTGAGAAAATAGGAGTCTGCAGAAATGTATTGGAAAGGAGATGCGTTCATTCTTTAATTATAGTTTTTTACAACTAAGTCACTGAAGATAAAGTCTGCTCATGTGTTTTTCTTACTTATTGTAAATTAATAAACTCTTGATCAATTTTTGGCTGTTGACACAAATTCAGCACCCAGAAAAATAATTAATTTATGCAGAATTTATGCAGAAAACATATTTTCTACTTTTTTCAGTGTAAACTAGTATCTTACATTTACCAAATGGCTGAAGAGCTTGCTTGGACTCTTGATTGTCAAGAAACTGCATATTTACTGGAAAAGTCAGTTGGTCCAGACCGTCCGGAAGCTTACGTTTGTTCTATATTCAGATACACTGCAGAGGTCGGCTCTAAGGGGCTGTCATGAAAGGCGGGACCAACAAGGAGTGAAAGGCGGAGCCTCAGAGTCTGAGTCGTCTTACTTCCTGGTACTAAAAGATCTCATAAAATTAATTCATATTTCATTAAAAATTTGGTCTTTAGTGTACCAAAAGTATGATCATATATATGGAAAAAAATTTGCGAGGATAACTTCTGCGCGAACAGCCCTGCCCACAACCCAAAAGCGAATCTTAATGAGCTTCTGCTGCTCTGCAGAAAATATGTCTAAAAAAATGACACACTTTAAAAACTAAAAACTGCATAGTTATAATTAGAAGACCATTGGGAACGATTTTACAATAGAAAAAATATAATAGGAGTTCGACTTCAAAGGATAACCAAACCTTTAATCAACTTTTTTTGGCTGTTGACCTCTATCTATAACTTAAGCTTTTTAGTCAAACTCAAACTTTATTTATTTGTGTAGCACCCTTTTATTCGGACAAAACACAAAATTAACATAAAAGCAAATAAAATACATATAAAAAAACAAATTCACACATAGAAAACAGGAGATTAAATTAACATCCCTCCCTCCCCAGTTACTCCCCCCACCCTCCAAGTTCCCCCAATATGACCCTAACAGCAAAACTGAACAAAGAGTAAAAACTGCAGATCAAAGGAAACAGTCTGGCTTGGTAGTACTGTGTAGAAACAATATTACGAGGATCCATTTATTCAAGCCCAGCCCGACCAGCACAGGGCAGCGCATGGCCGGCTCCACAGAGCTGGACGCCAGCTGCACCAATGAGAAGAGGGACCGCAGCAACAGCCCCCCTGCAGGCAGAGCCCCAGAACAGAGCATCCCTGTGAGGAAACACTGGAGTTTAAAATGAATACAAAGCATTAAAAACAATTAAAAATACTTAAATAATATAAATAGTAAAAACATGTTTAGTAGATTAAAATAATAAATTATAAAATTAAATAAATACAATAATAAAATTATTCATATTTGAGCAAATGCAAAGTAGATTTCTCCTATTACAATAAATTTAAGCAAAGGTTAAAAACTAAACATCAGTTTTGAAGGAACACCATCCTTTTATCTTAAATGCAATCGTGTTACACGCTTTTAAATCCTTTGTACTGTGAAGTTTCCGCTCCACACATATGAGAAGTTATTGTCTTGTAGATGTCATCTAGTCAAACTTATCAGACTTGGATGTTCCCACCGGGCATGTGACGCATATTCAAGAACGCTCAGAACGCACCTTCTCGAACACGCGTTACACTGTACAGATGAAAGAGTCCGAGAGCAAAATGCTGAAGTGGTTCAAATCTTGTGAATCTTGCTACCAACTTTTTTTTAATCACGGCTGTATTCCAATATATGAAAGATTTGATGTCAAATAATTCTGACCGGGCACAAATCACTATTTTTTGTTTAAACCTTCATGATCAATTTTCTAACAGTTTGCAGTTCCGTAAATTAAAAGGGATCAAATTCATACGTCACTGAGTCCTTGATAGGTTAAAGTTCAACCTAGTTTCACTTTCAACACACGTTTAACGACCACGTTTTGTACATAGAGCCCAAAAACGGGCTTCAAAACTTGCGTAGTGACAACTGAATGCAAGAGTTTTGACCACAGAAGTCTGGATTGAGCATTTACATGTGTTTAAGTAACTTTTCATTAGTAATGGTCAAGAATGGCCGTTGCCAAGGCAGGTGTGAACGTAGCATCAGACTCAAGCTGTGGCTGACAGGGAAACATGCGTCTCACTTGGCCATTTGCCTTTTCTACCTAAACAAAAGTGTAAATGAGTCAGATGAGTTCATGTTTGTTTGTTGAACAAAATCTATTTAGCTTCTTTTTTTAATTTGTCCAACACACATTTACTGTCAGGATTTCGGTGTTGTTTATTTATGACTTGTTTCTTCTAGTTTGAATGTAACTCTCAGAACCATATGGTGGCTTCATCCTTGGTCAGCTACAGCAACACTGAAAGTCTGATACAGAGGACAATATACGAGCGATAAGAACAATAGAATGAAATGACTCATAATGCACAACATCTTTCAGGATGTTTTCAGTTCAAATCCAGCATTTTTTCCCCTTTAAATAATCATATTGTCTGTAAAGGAGGTGCGTTACATTTTTAAATAGTTTATGCATGTCACGTAAAGAGACAGAATTCATCAGAGCACATCCTGCTCTGGAGTTCTGCCACATATTTGGTGTAAATATATGTTTTCAACAGGCTCTGTTTGCTCTCAATGTGCAGATTTACTTTGTTTACAGCTTATCTATGAGCAGTTAAACATGCAGCCTGAGGCCCATTAACAGCACAGATTGCGTCAATACACATTTGGTCTTAAACAGTTCCCTGTTCACGTTTGAGGACATATTTCTTGAATTTCTCTGGGGTCATGGTATGCCCCAGCAGTCACAGCGGCTCCCGTGCCAGGCGTGTAATTGAACTTTCCCTAGTGCATACGAGGCAGAGGCAGCATGGAGCGACAAGGTCCAGAAGTAACTCTGCAGCCTCCCTAAAAGCAGGGCCAAGGTTAATGAAAGCATTACACAGATCCCTGCGGGGTTCAGATGACCAGAGAGCCGCTGAGATGATCACTCTGTGTTAATGATCCAAACAGACCAAACCTGCCATTAAAGGATGCGGAGCATGCACAAAACAGGATTCAGCCAAAGAACACAAGCTCCTTTGAACTTGCTAAAAAACACAAATAACAATTAGTATTTAGTGTTTTGTAAACTTTTCAAGCCTCATACCACTGAATAAAAAATTCAGCAAACTTATCTTCAAACTCCATGTTTAAAATAGTTTTATTTGGCCAAATCCAAATTACTTCTCTACTCCTCTGACTCCTCCCTCGAGCATTTGAAACTGTAGTGGTGTCCGAAAGTGTTATTTTAAGAAGAAGCCATAGTGACTGGATAGCTATCCCTAAAGCACAGAACTTTACCCTTAAATGTATGAATCGTATTAATCAATGTGAGACTTAAATTAGTTTTTGCATGAATTTTTAGAATGATGAAACCAAAGTTGTGCATTTTTTTAAGCACTAGCAGCTTTGACAGATGAACATTGATGATGTCATCAAGGGGTGGTAACATCTGAATTTGAAGACCCTTTTTTCCCATTTCTCTCCACTTGGAAGGATAAATGTAGTGATAGGGAGAAACCATAAGGGTAGGGAAGCAACTCGGATATAGCCTGAGAGTAAACTGATTCTAAATATTTTCTTGATCATATATTTTCTGTGATTTTCAAACTTTAACATCAAATTAAAATCTTATTCCTGTCCGGCATTTTAAAAAAGTAGTTTACAAATTACATTTTTTTTACCAGTTAACTATATTAATGTTGAGAATGTCCGTCCGTCCATCCATCCATCCATCCATATTCTTCCTCTCATCCGGGACCGGGTCGTGGGGGCAGCAGTCTAAGCAAAGACGCCCAGACTTCCCTCGCCCCGGCCACTTCCTCCAGCTCTTCTGGGGGACTACAAGGCGTTTTCCCAGACCAGCCGAGAGACACCTCCCTTTAAAAGGGCAGTTTAAGTGCAAGTCGTGTCTGGTAAATGTATTTTTTTAAATCCGACCCTCCAAGCGGAGGGATGCGAAGTCCCTCCATAAGCCACGTCCCACTGAGAAGTGCTTTTCTTCACGTGGATGCACTCTGAACCACAGACGTTTACATTTACATGTAAGTAATGACTTGTATTTGTAGCGT
>NC_050512.1:31629301-31633864 GCF_002922805.2 Oryzias melastigma
CTCCATATTTATGTATTTGCGGATGTCTCCAGTCCCTAACCCCCGCAAACAGAGGGAATACTGTACTCTAACAGCCAAAATCAATTTACAAAGTTTTTGAATTACCAATAAATCCACCTTGTGTTGGATGTCACTAAAAGTCTAATATTTTTTTTCTATTGGCTATTGCGCACACATATTCACACACTAATAACAAGTGTGTACTCCTACCTGTACAAGAACGTTCCGTCTCTGGTAATTCTGAGCAAAATCAGTTGATCCCAAAACTTTTATTCACACGTACCAAAGATCAGTGACAGTTAAATGGTTTTATGCACACACATCATAGTCTCACCAATAAAAAAACAAAATCAAATGTCCGACGAACTTCATTTACTATCCATCCATACTTCATACTCTACACAAAGCAAAATAGTTTTAGAACTTCAAGTTCATTGTTGACAATGAGGGAAAAGAAATGTGTTTTTCTCTCATTTCATTGTGGTCGGCTCCTTTCCTTCCAGACTAGCCGTATAATTAAAGGGTTTTGAAATGTCCTTCGTAGAAAGAACTTTGTGATGAACTTTGCATAGTGTACACAACTTTTTTCTGCAGTTGATTTTACAATAAAGAAGAGTATGTGAGGATTCATCAACACTTGAATGCAGAATGAAACATAGTTATTTTCTTTATTTGTTTATGTAATGTAACTGTATCTTTTACATTCACAGAATAAAAGCTGGAAGTCAAGAATTTTGCTGACAGACATTACTTTTTTAAAAGTCTTTCATTTTAAAAGCGTTCTTTCTTCTCTTATGTGAAGCCTCCTGAAGGCCACATAATGTATTTAACTGTTGAAAGTCTGCACATACAGTCTATAAATGATGATTATTCTTCAAAAACTGTATATGTTTTTTTCTTTTTTCGTCATTTGATGCTTTGGACTAACAGTGAAATGAGTTTGAAAGGTTGTTCCAAGAGCTAGTGTTGATGCTCTCCACATCATTAAAGTATGGATTATCTCTTTCACCTTGTCGTTGCACTTTAGGGACAATTCTTCGCAGCCCTCTGTGGTCACTGGTCACTTTAGATCAGCCTATTTTTTCATTTAGCTAAGTGGAATTTGGCTTACATTAGGCCAGCATGTTGGAAAGGGGTTAAAGAGAGTTATGCACGTGCAGAAACCCACCTGTATAACATAAATCAGTCCTGCAGCACTCTTGCAAGACAGCTTGCTTTTTCCTAATTAATCCTATTAACAGCTAAAGCCTGTGAAGCATGCATCACTGTCTGCAGAATCGACTCCGCAGATTGTGAGGGCTGACTTCTAACGAGTGGAGGCTGCTTTCAGGCTCACATGAAAAGAGTAAAAATAAATGGGATGATATTCATTCTCGGGCCAACAAGCCCCAAAGCCACGAGAGCTCCTTTTACTCTCAAAATTAAGAGGAGTTTCTATGAATAAAGAATGAACAGGTAATCAATAAGGCCGTTGTCATCTTCAAGAGCCTTCTCCTCGCCCTCTCGATATGATGTGTTGGCTCAGACACACGAGCGAGAACACCTGATCCCACCTCAGAGAGAGTGTTTGTTTTCAGGCGGAGAAGAAAAAAGGAGTGCAGGACGTCTCTTTCTCCCTCCGCCGGTCAATGATGCTCAGCTTACTCATGTGGAGAACAGGATCAATAGGCACTTCAATTTCTATACAGCCAAACTGACTGCAAGACTTATTTCCTTAATTAGGTGGAAGAAAAAAACAATAAAAATTGCCATCTCCCTTTGCTCACTATTCTTTTTGCCCCACACAGTTTCATCAAAGACTTTAAGTTTTCTGTCAAAGGAATGCAACTGAATATCCTGTAATGATGAAAATACACTAAAGCACTTGCTTTAAATCGTATATCAAAAAAAAAAAAAATATATCAGAGATAAGTAAAAAGTGGTTTTATGGGGCAACAAACAGGATGTTATGTGAGCATATTTTTTCTTTTTTACGACCCACTCCAATGAAAATCCTGCTTTGTGGCATTTTTCTAATGATGGAGAATATCAATAAAGAAAATTCATCTTAAAATTGCTTTTTTGAGTATTTATTTAAATTGTTGTAATCAGGAAATGCAAAAATTCTGTTGGAAAAAGCTTGGAAGCATGATGAATAAGTTACTATGGCAACCTGCAAGATTCCTGCTCTGCTCCGTTCTGAGAAATCCACCTGCTGACAAATAGATCCATGAACGTCTTTGTTTTCGTTGTCTGAGCTGGAATCTGGATAGCGTTAATGTTAGCTTAGATTTGTGAGGGACTATAAACTAGTGAGAGAAAGTGTAAACAGATGGATGATGGGAAGGGGATGAACCTACTCCATGTTAACAGTCCCCCCACAACTCAAGCCGCTTTGCAGAAACTAAACGTTTTATTTATTTATTTTTTTTATAGAATTTTGGCTAAAAACTGCATAATTATGATTAAAAGACCACTGGAAACACTTTTACAATAGATCAAAAGATGATCAGAGTGGGATTTTTATACGTCACTTTGAAATGTTTTATTTTGGGTAATCCCTTCTGCTAATCTTACAGTCCTGTGCTGAACTTCTGATAAATCTGGTCAATGCAGCTGCAGTAACAACCTTAAGAGTATCACTTATTTAATGCATGTCTCTCTTTTTTTTATCGCTGAATAAACAACATAAGATGATATTCAACCAGTCAAAACTCTCACAGAACTGGAAATTCTTCCGTTTTTATTAAACAGTATTCAGTGTAACATCTTATTTAACTCCAAAATTAAAAAACAGAACAAAAAGACAACTGGAGTTACAAAGAAAAAACCTTGAATCTGTTTAATAGCAAAATGTACACTTATATTATATATTAGGTACTCCAGACGATGTGTTGTTTTAAAAAAAAATGAATGCTTTTTTAGTGTTCCTTATAATGCAGAAAATACGGTAAGCTAAACAGCAGTATATTATCATATGAGGGCGCATACAAGACCTTATTCATTATGAACCACTCACTTTCATTTATACTTCATTCACATACAGAACATATATACTTTATGTAAATGAGTGAGTATAAAGGTATGCGAGAGTAAGAATGTATTTATGTAAGTGGTTCATAATAAATTATGTCTTGTACAGTGTTAATTTCGTTGATGAAAAATTTTCATCATTTCATCATCGCATTTTTTGCCCCTGACTACCTCTTAAATACAAGTTTTTTTAATGTTCAGACATTTATCACAAATGGGATGGAATTATAATTTATTTTTGAATGTATTTTAAATTGTTGAAGCTGAATTTGCAGAAATGACAAGTTTGGAAGCAAAGTGAAGTAAAATGTTATTTTCTTTTTACAATTTAGTAAAATCTCTCTAGCATTATTCATACTAAGTAAATTTCATAAAAATTTACTTTTACTGTATATGTTTGTCGACTAAATATCTACTGTAATTTAGTCAACTAAAATTTGACTAAAATTAATAGATCAATATGACTAAATTGCGACTAAAACTAAAACTTATTTTAGTTAAAGACTATGACTAAAACAAAATCAAGAATTTCTGTCAAAATTAACACTGGTCTTGTATGACCCCTCATACCATCAGACTTCTTTCTCCATGTGTGAGAGTTGATATCACACACTGTGAAGCCGCCCTTTTACTTTTTTAAACACAGTAGAATGATTCTGCGTAGTAAATCAAGGATTTCAAATTTAGATTCGTTGGTGAATAACAACTTCTTCCAGTCTTCAGTTGTCCCGGTGTGGTGTGTGTCTTGACCCGACTTTGATTCAACTAAGGCTTTCAATCTGCCACACTGTGTTTTGACAAATCCCCCATTTCCAAAGCCCCTATTCATTGCTAAATGTAAAAATAATAATAAAAACTGTACTCACCAATACATTCACTTTCTTTGCAGCTTTTCTTGATTTTTTTTTTACTCACATTTTCCAGTGTTTTAATAGTTTGTATCTATTTACTTGTTGGCTTTTTCTTGACATTTCTGAAACAATGCACTGTTTTTTAGCTGTACAGTATGGTTTAGTTAAAGTTCACAAAACACTGTTACTACAGTTTTACCCAGCAGTGCTTTCATGCAGACAAAGAAGAAACAATGAAACATCTCCTAAGGCAGAATCAACCTCTAATGTGCATGATTTTTTTCAATTGTTCATCTATTCTGTGGATCCAGAAAATAGTCTTTGTAGTTCTCAATAGTATGGAACTTTTCTTTTGAAGTTTTAGTAAATTCATTCCGTCTTTTTGTACTGCTTTGAGCTGCCCCACTGTTTTCTACAGAATGACCTTAAAGTGAACTCTCAACCACACGTGAAACCATCGACAGGAGTGTGGAATCTTTAGTTGTCATCAATAATGCCTTTGAACATTGACGATGTGTTAAAAGCTGCCTGGAAAAGGCCCTATTATAGCCCCCACACTGAGCAGCGGCACGTGCTTCTTCAAGACCGCCGCTGACACGTTTCCTCCTTCACAGCGTATAACAACCACCTGAGTGTTCCAAAAGATCCAAAGCACTGCGGCGTTTGGTCTTCCTAAAAAAAAAAGGAAAACAGCGTGTGG
>NC_050512.1:31633958-31641599 GCF_002922805.2 Oryzias melastigma
CTAAAAATAAGTTTTATATTTTCATCATGTATCCATGCATAACTTTAAAGAATATTTTTAACAATATAAATTCTCAGCAAAATGCTAAACCGTTTTCAAAACATAGTAAAAAAGAAAATTAGTTTTTCAATTTTAGCTGAAATGTTAGGAATTAATGGGATTTTTTTTAAGCAAAAACTAAAAAAAGAAGGATATGTTTCACAGTTTTATGTCTCTGGCTGGTTACAAGGTCTTAAAAAGCAAAAGCTTCATACACAGAATAAAATCGAGTTTGGGGAAGTAAGTAAAAATGGGTAAAAGCCAATAGGAGGTTAGGACGTCATGGATGGTTTTCTTCTAAACTAAAGCAAACATCTTTATTCATGTTATTTGGTGGCATTTTATTGCTGCTACTCACATTTCTCTATAATAAATTCACAAACTGTAAATGAATATTGCATAGGATTTTTGTCAGCAAAGCTTGTTGCTAAATATGTTACAATAGAATATACTGAGCTAAACTTAGGAGACAAATCAAACTGTTTCACTTTGAAGCACCAAAGTAACTTCCGCAGTGAGTGGGTGGACCACATCCAGCCCCATGATGAGAAAGAGAGTTACTATTTCAGAGAGAAAAGGCAAGACGGATATGTTTAGTAGGGCTGGATGATCCAATACTAATCTGATACCGGTCAATATTGCCGATACTGATACCAAAATCAATATTTTTCGTAAATGAGGTGAATGTGATATGAACCTTAAAATCTCAATTGTTTTTAATTACTGTGAATGATTTTTTTGTAAGTTTCCTTTTTTTAAAGTTACTTAATAAACATAAAAATATAATTAATATTTTCAATTAATGGGAAAATTGTTTATTATAATAAAAAAAAATCTCAAAATTAAATAATAAGAGAAGAAATGAATATAAAACAATCTACAAACCAAAAGAAACAAGTAACTGCTACAAAAATCAATCAAAATCTTTAACGATTAAAAAAAAACAGCTGGTAGAAATATAATTTATAACCTCTTGGCTTTTAAATACAACAATAAAAACATATGAAAATTAACTAGTCAAAAACAACTCAGCTTTTAAATATTGTGGGAATAGGGTGAAGAATGCATGCCGCCTACGTGCTCTGTCTCTGCTGCTGAGATGTCACAGGACAGGTGAGAGGGGTGAGGCAATGACTCAGCGGGGTCCTTTTTACTGATACAGAAAAGTATCAAACAAGAGTGGAAATATCGACATCTGACATCCAGTATTGATTCAATACAATACCAACTTGAGATCGATTCTATTGATATTTTAGATCAATCCACCCAACACTAATGTTTAAGAACTATGGGAAATAAATGTGTCCAAATTTGAAGTCAGTTGACTCATGAATTCCAAAATCTTTCCTCCCATGCAGTGTATCTGAAAAAAAAACCAAGATATATTAGTAAAAATATGAACAGTTTTAAGTTTATGTTTTACTGTTAAGACTGTTATGTCCCCATTAGGCTTTGTTGTGCTAGCAACCGAATCAAATTCATTTTTACAGGTAACAAGTCATCAACCCAACCACCGTCACATGGAGGGGGGATCAAACCGGGGAACACAAACTCAAAAGTCACAAAGATTCATAGTTTTATGTAAATTATTGTTTTTTTTTTGTTCTTTAAAGCAGAGCACTGACTGCAGTGAAAATACTTGGTTGATGAGTTCTCTTTGTGGTTCACCTTCTGACGCCCCAGACAAATGTGGGAGGAGCTACCAACAAATGTTTTTGCTACATGTAGCGGTGTCTGTTTATATCTGTCCTTCATTATTACAAAAATGCCACAAGAACATGTTTAAAATACAAATGTGGATCCTTAAAGAATGAAAAACAAAAATCTGCAACATGGTGACAGATGCACCTATGACTTGTTTGAATGTCTGTAAAATCAAAGCTGAAGGAATCCCCCCCCCACACACATCCGTGTGTTGAGTTTGATTTTGTGGCTGGGGTTGGACGTAATCTTCAGCAGCACAGCGGGACAATGACGGCCACAATGGCCACTCTGGGGAAGACAATGTTCGCCTGTGCCACACTGCAAGAATATTGCTCAAAATTGCCAGCAGTACAGCATAACTGTGTTACATAGAACTGTGCTGACAGCGTTGGTCCCAACTCAGAGCACCCCTCGGACAAAGAAGGTACACTTTTTTCTGCTGAACATTGTGTTTTGGGTGGAAAATATTGAGCATTTTGTACAGTTCAAGAGTTGAGCTTTTCTGTATGACAAAAGGTTTGGATTGTGCGTTTATAAAAGACTGCACTAGTAACCTATGATTATGAAAAATTACACGTTTAGCAGCGTTGTTGCTTTTTTACTTCCCTGAAATGTGGAGAATACATGGCAAATGTAAGCAGTTAGTTTTAATTTGAAAAGTTTGTAACTTTTTTGAATGGTTTTATTATCCTTTACATCAAAGATAAGTGATTGTATCTGGAGTCGTCCATCCATGCACGTGTTGATTGTTCTCCAGCCGTCTTCCAGATAGAACACAGTTGTCTAAATAATTATTTTTGAAGTACCTAGCATCCTTCCTTTAATTCATACTGCCTTCTTTAATTGATGCTCCTGAGCACAGTATTTTAGGGAGAAGGACATATACAATATTAACCATGCCCTAACCTGCTCTTATATATATATGTACACACACTGCTCACAAAAATTAAAGGAACACTTTTTATTAGGTCTGGCATGAATTGAATTAAACCTGTCTGATAATTTTCTGGTTGGTTAAGCAGTTGAGGGCCTTGAAATAAATTTCAGCTGTATTGGTGTTCATGGAATTAACAACAGGTGCACTTCAGTGGCAACAATGAGGAAACTCTCAAAGCAGGACTGGTGTTACATGTGGAGGTCATTTCAAGTTTCTCCCTCTTGATCTTTTTTGGCTGGTTTTCCACTTGTTTTGGGGGTTTTCTAATTCTCAATAAAAAATTTGCAATAAAAAACAGAAATTTAAATGAACCGTTCTAAAGCCTACATAATAATTCAACAGAACAGAAAAGAAGATCTCTAGTTTGATTGATCAGAATAACCAACATTACCACAATGACATTAAATGCACAAAATAAACGTTTTTCATTAGAAAATAGATAGATAATGGGGTAAAAGTGTGCTTATATCTCCTGCTGTTACTTTAAAATGTATTAAAGATGTGTTATACATTTAAACTAACTAACATATTTGTGTTACCTTATTAACCAGAGTGAAAAACTGATTTGATTTCTAACATGAGCCACTGAAGCTTTCAGAGCTTCAATCTGCAACATTTTTAGGCATTCTTCTCAGTTTCTCCTGTGAATTATTGATCTGAGTAGTGTTTAGATGTGTGAATAATTAACATGCCAGTGTTGTGGCTGTCAGAACCGGAGTGAATGTAGCAATGAGTCAAAACAATCCAGAGAAGTACTGAATTATGCAGTGCTGTGCATGTAATCATATGGGCTTCCTCTGGCCAGTTCCTTCAGCTCTTATGAATGCAAATGAAGACTATTAGGCAGGTAATATTCAGTGCATTAAGACATATAATTTGACCACTTTGAAGGGTAAAAATAGCCATGAAAATTATGGTGAATGAAAATATCTTGGTTTTCTGGAGATTGCAGTGAATTGCATTTAAATGAGCTGTGGCACAACGCCAGCATTAGCCCAGCTTTGCTGGACTGTCTCTGTGTTACCAGTAAGCAGAACTCTGTTTCATCACGGCAGAAAATATGAAATATTAATAAAATGCATAATTGAACACTTTTGTTCAAAGGTGAACTTATGCATCCCAGATAAAAACCTTAACAAATAAAGTTTACACAACCTTAGTCTAAAAAACAGCATTCTAGCTGCTTCTTATCCTGAAAAACCCCAACATCATCAGAATAACAATTGTGTTTTCAGTTTTTTCTTTTATTATTATTTTAAATTTTGCTCTGTGAGATATATTCCCAGTATCGGATTTAGGGCACATTTAATCATTTTCACATGGGAAGAACCCCGCTGCTCTGTACTCACCTAACAGCCTAAGGGGCGGGGTGACGCCACTGTTTCACATACCTCATCCATTAGGGGGCAGTATGCAGATTAGGGCTTTGTAGGTGCATCAAAAACAGCTCCGAGCTGTTTTTAAATGAACTGTCTGTCTTGCAGACCATGATAAGATTTGCACAGTTTGTATGTAGCTGTTTTATTTAGAACAAGCTGACATTCAAAAAGCCTAGTAGATGAATGATATTATGGTTGTAGAGAATCTGGCGCAGAAGCTGCATTCACATGGGCTGCACTTTCAATGAAAAGTCTAAGCAAATGCATGTGGACCAGAATTTTGGGTTTCCGTGTCCAGAATGCTCATGTACGCACATTTTTAAGTCTGGTTGCGGGCTGTATGTACAAATTGGGCTTTCATTGCTAGAACTAAAAAAGTGGATTGACGCTTAATTGCTACAATCCACTGTGAACAATCAGGTATTGACGTGTGGGTAGAGTCCTTTTCCAGACACACAAGTGTGAATAGTTGTAAACAGGATCACAAAGGAGAAATTAATAATTGCGGTTTGTGCCCGGTTGGATTAATATGACTCAAAGACGGACATTTATAGCAACCCGGAGCAAGATTTGCGGGATTTGCACCACTATAACTCTTCACTCAGAGGTTTTACCTATTGTAGGTGACGGACAAGCGCTAGTAACAGTAAAAACACAACAGAAGAAGCCCCCTGCCTGCCGCTACCTGCTTGTCTAGTGCTGGTCTGGTGCGGACACCACTGGCTGGATGTGTGTTTATGAAGCCCCGTACATCGCGTTCTTGAACACACCACAGGCTAGTGTGAATGCACCAGAGTTAATGGAACCCTGTCAAGAAAATAGATCATTGCAGAATAAAGTAATCACTCTAAACTAATAGCAAGACTCTATTATTGTAATAAATATACTCAGAGCCCATTGTTTGCTGGATGTGTCATTTCAAGATATCAATAGTAAATTGCATATATTTTATATTGCGTCTTTATTATCGTCTTAGAAGGTCCAAAGTGCTTTACAGTGACAGTCCCATTCACATTCACACACTGATGCCAATCATTGGTGCCACTAGGAACAATGTGAGGATCGGTGTCTTGCCCATGGATAATTTGACACATGGGCATACAGAACCTATGATTCTCCAATCAGAGCGCGGCGGCTCTACCTTTGCACCACGGCCGCTAACGTTTAACTGTTTAAGTTGCACACTTGAGGAGTTACATTTTTGAGTTGCTTCAGAAAACAGTTATTTTTGGTAAAGTCAGGACTTGTTAGAGAATAAATATACAAGATGAATACATTTGAATTTGCACATAAATACACAAAAGACAAAATATTAGTATTTTTTTTTACACAAAGCATTTGCAATAATGCTTAAGACAACAGCTACTATGTTAACATAAGCAAATCCCATCATTTTCATTTTTACTTATCTCATTTATATATATCCACAGTGATATACGAAAATTTCTAACTAATTAATCCCAGTCCAGATTTATGAATTTTATAAACTTTTGTCTAAGCCTAACCGCTAACCCTCATCCAGACAGCTTTTTATGGACTAAAAAGCTTCATGGCACCAATAGCACCGTCTTGCTCTGCGGTCTTGGTGTTGAGGTATAGTGATCTACCTCTGATCTAAAGATTCCCACCTGTCAAAGTATCCGTGGCCAAGACACTGAGCTCCACATTGCTCCTAGTGGTTATAGATTGAAGCCAGTGATCAGCAGTAGAGTTGCTTAGGACTTTCCAGGGTGATAGGAAAGCGCTACACAAGTAGACTCAATTTTCCAAGTTTGTACTTTAAATATGATTGGCAGTTTTTTTAGGATGGATAGAAGTGGTTGGAAGAAAACAGGTTAGGCTGCCATCATCAATGTTGAGGCGTGTTGTTTAGAATGTGCTCAAGAACACATGAACAGAGACATTTCTGTAGTTGCATCACAGGTAAACCTTCATTCTGGATTTTATCTTACCTAAAATAAATCCTTTATCAGGAGTATTATAAGTCTGTCTGTGTCTGCTTGGTCACTGAAAGGCGCTGTTGCAACATGTGGATGGATCCCTTTGTTTGACTGGGCCTATTTTGGTCAATCCACACAGGAAGTGATGTCACCAGGGCTTTAGTTAGTAGTCCTCGCAATGATTGTAGATTATTATTCACCTGTTTTCAGACTCCCTGAAGGGTTTTGCTGAACGTGTTGCATCTGCTTTCCTATACTTCAATGACATTTTTCTCTCCCACGTGGCAAAATTGTGAGAAGACGGTGTTGCAACTCTGGTGAGGATTCTGGAATAATTAAACACATGGTTCCCAGCAGTTTGCTGGTGACAGGCCTGAAGGCTGCTGGCTTTGCAGATGCTTGAGTGAAGCAAGTGGGAGTGAGGCGAGGAGGCTGTCAGCCCAAACACTGACATATGGACTGTCTGTCAATTTCAGTAATTGTTTGATATTTCCCAGTCCCTGCAGCACGGGACAGCATGTTACCCAGAGATCACATAATCATATCACTGAAATGTGAGTAATGGCTGACCACACTGTACCTCGCTGCGTCCACTGAGGTTTTTAACCCGCTCTGCCAGCCTTTAGATAGACTAAATGGTATATTTGAAGTGATGGCTGCAATCTTGAGGAAAAGGGGTGTTTTCTCTGTGGTTTGAGTGGATACACACACTGTTCTTACTGAAATACCTCTTGATTCTAGCATGGACTATCAAGGTGAACACCGCCTACAAATAAAATTTGCAGATAAATCCAAAACTCTCCAAAGATCAAGTGAATTGCACCATTATTTGGTCTTGTAACTAAACTTTTAGGCGACATACACAACTGGCATGTGATGATGAATATGGTGTACGTACACCATAGACTTAATAGACGTACACACTCGACTGTCGCTATCGATTCTAATACTCCACAGTTCTATTCCATATTAATGAAACTGTAATAATTAATTTCTCCTTCATGATCAGTTTTCAAATTGTTGGCAGTTTTGTGAATTAAAAAGGGCGCTACCCATACGTCACTACCAAATCTGAGCCCCTGAATGGTCAAAGTTAAACTGCTTTGAATTTTAATGCACGATCAAAGGCTGCATGTTTTTATGTAGAGTCCAAAAACGAACTTTAATACTTGCTTAGGAATGTGTTAACACAAGAATTTTCAATGTGAAAGCTCAAAACGCGCATTTACTAGAGGTGGGAATTTTGAGGCACCTCATCGGGGCTGGTCCTGGGCATTGGCAACCTAGGCGGCTGCCTAAGTCACCATCTGCTGGAGGGGGCACCAAATTTCAATGACCAAAGGCAATGTAATTTCAATACATTAATTTTTCTCTATTTTTTTTTTTTTACAGTTTGAAACGAAACTCATTCAAAATGTAGAAAAACAATGAATAATTAGGACATATTTAGGGAATTACCCCCAACCCCCAAACCCCATCCAGCCCTTTCAGTCAAAAACAATCCTGTTTTTGTTTGGAAATCTTGTAACAGTTCATTTAACAGTAGCTGTAATTATCCAAGTTCTCAGAGTCAGTGAATGCCTGGAAGTTACCACCTCATCAATTTTGATTGGTCTTTCGTGTACCCCCCCCCCCCCATGCC
>NC_050512.1:31641634-31648466 GCF_002922805.2 Oryzias melastigma
AAAAAAAAGAGTTGAAAGTAAAAGGAAGTTTTGAAACTGATTTTTTTAGTTTTGAAATTCCAAAAAACTCCAGAACATTTGAAGCCGAAAATAATGACATTTATTTTGAAATTGAAAATAAATTCAGACAATTTTTGTTTTTGGCCAAACACCAATATTTTTTCAAGTTGTTTTATTTGGGCTCCACAGATCTGCATTTTTTTTCTCTTTACTACAAGACACTAGACCAGTAATATTTAATTTTTCCTCACCAAAGAGCATTTTAAGTAAAGACAACATCATTATATTTGTTTCACTTTTATTGAGTACATAAAAATCTATTTTAATTAGAATATCAGGAGAAAGAAGGCTGGTTGATACTCATAACTCTAGAAAAACTGAGAGAAAATTAAGAGTTCAGAAAAGTCAAGAATTCCAACCAGAAATAAAATAAGCGGCAGTTTAATATACTATTATTATTTTTTTTTTGTCATAGAGGAAAACAAACATAAACAATTAACGAATTTTGGTTGAGTCAACCCTCAACCAGCAATAATTTCAAAGCCTACAATGAGATTAAAACAAGAAGACAAATCAATAATGAGTGTCTGGTCTTTAAAGTTATTACGGTGAGACAGTCTGCTGTTTGACTTGTGTTGGCCCGAGGGCTCAGGAAATTTACTGTGGTGGCTGATTAGTTAAAAGGAGCAGATGAACAAAGGTGTGGAGAACAATCAGCACGTAGAAAGACTGAAGGCAGATCCTCAACGGCAACAACACAAACAAACCAAAAGACAAAGAATCTTTCAAAAGACAGAACAGAGCGTCGTGTTTAGGGATAGGCTGAACTTTTATTTGAGAAAATGAATGATCAAATTCCCATTTCACAATGCATCATTAGTCAAAAATGGCTTTTGTTAAACCACTCTGCTGCTGAAGTCATGTAAAAATCTTGATGATTCGCAGACAAAGTCTGATGCAGTTTCTGCCCCATTTCACAACTGTACTTTATTAGAAGACTTGTAATTATAAGAAAATGATATGTAATCAGACTGGAATGAGAATATGCTTTAGGGTTTTGTGATTATTCCTGCAAACCTTTACATTAAAGCTACTCTGGTGTCCTTGCTTCTTTTTATATACATGCGTTTCTGAATTCCAATTAAAAATAGTGAATGACTGAATATAATTAACAATAGAAAATTAAGTCAGATACGCATTGAATACATCTGTATAATACTGTCTGCAAACACAAGTTCAAAGGATTTGGGGTTGTGCAACCTTTCCTTAAAATGTGTTCTTTTTCAAACAACGTGCAAAAAGTCATTAGTTAAGATGACTAAAATAAATATGCATGAAATCTAAACAGCAAAAAAATCAAATAAAACTGTTACAAAGAAGCCAATAGGAAAAACATGGTGTGGTGATTCCACAGTACAGTGAAATGTGTTGAAATAGAACAAAACACTGATGAAAAGGTTCATGTTTGGTAGTTTTCTTTACTTAAGGGGCCTCCTTCTTTAAGTCAAAAGCAGAAAGGCATGATGGGAAACTTAAGATCAATATTTTTTTAAGACTGACTTCAAACTCATGAAGTTGATGAGAAGAAATTTCATTCCTAGTTATGTTTGAGGCCAAAGACACAAAAAAGCTCATATTCTGTGTCCACTTAGTCAAAGTACTCTGTTTTTTTGAGTTTTTTGTCAAATAACTAAAATTTTTGATATATTAATAAAATTGTATTCTATATTCCTTTCAACATTTTGTGACACAAAGGAGTCAAACATCAGAATGCAAAGAGTGTATTTTTCCCAAATCCCTCAGAAATTAATTAACTCTGGGCTGACATCTAACATGCAAAACAAACTTTCTCAATTCAGTTTAATCCAAAAACTCTAAAGCGAACTTTCAATGAGTTCTGCAGGAATAAAATACAAAAAAGACTAGAAAAAGACTATTTAATTTTCATAGTATGCTACAATAAATTACATAATATTTTAATTGTCACAAACAGGCAGACAGATGGTTCCAGTTGCAGCAGGTTCATTGAAGAGAAACAGGCAGACAGAAGCCAGGCTAAAGGAAGAGTCCACAGAGCTAAATCAGAGTGATGTCCAGGCAAGAGGTCAGGGCTGGCAGCGAGGAGGCAGAGTCAGGAAACAAAGCAAGATCAGATCAGATCAGATCTGATCAGATCAGAGTTAAACGCTCAGTATGCTGGCAGACAGACACAGGCAATACTTCGCACTGAGTGTTGTCTGAGCAGTGCTAAAATGTCCTGTGGTGGATGAACGGATGGGAACCAGGTGTGGAGCCATCCAAACATTGTCTGCAGGTGTTGATGGCAGACTGAGTGCAGTCAGTACTCAGGCGATGACTCCTGCCGATGACCAGAAGAGGAAACAGAGTTTTGACTCCTGACACTAATCTTTGGTGAAAATGAGGCGGGACAGAAAGAAGAAAACTTGTTATCTCTGACCCATTTAACTAAACCAATCAAACTGTTTTAACCTCTTTGAATTGTAACATAAATACATCTAACGGCAGGAAAAAGCTGACAAACAAAAACAAAACAACAAAATTACATCAAATGCCTCAAAACTTTTTTTTCTTAATGTAACCTGTTCCCACCATCCTTAAAGTTCATATTCTCTGTACATTTATTTTTTCTGTTTTTTATGTATTATTTGAATTGGACTTTTATTTTTTTTCTCAAGATTATTCCACAATCTGATAACCTGTACTGAAACATTTTTTTCTCCTTTATTTTTGTTCCAACCTCCGGCCCTTTTAGGTTATAATGACTGTCTTTTTTCAAACTTGTTTAGTGTGTTATACGGTAGACTTTCCTCATGTGCTCTATACATTAATTTTAAAATGGAACGATCTACTAATTCTTTCAATTTTCTTCAATATTTTCAAGTAACAGGAACTTAAATAACATTGAGGTTCCACTCCAAAAAAGGAATATCGAAAGGTGGACTTTTTTTAAAAATTCATCATCAAAATTATAAAATGATCAAAAACAGTATCATGTTCTGGTTGATGTCTTGGTTCTCATTTGTGTTCCGGTTTGTTTCTGTGCCGGTTATCTATGGCTTGTCCTGGATGCCATGAGACTCCATGGAGCTGTCACAGCTGCCTGCACGTTAAATAATTGATTTGGTATTTTAGGAGCTGTCTCTGTGTCCTCCTCACTGTGAGCTTCTTGTCTGTTTTCTTTTCAGTCTATTTCAGGTGAGGATTTTGTGACTTGTTGGTTGTTTAGTTTTCTAGAGTTTTGTTCCACACCTAGGATGAGTTTTTCATTGTAAAACTTTTGACCTACCTTATCTACCTTTCATAAAACAAAATAGCAGCTTTTTTGTAACTCTGTCACATATTTCAGTAAAGTTCACACTGAATGTGAACTTTAAGTGTTCATGTTTCACCCCATGCCCAAACTATGGAAAATACCACAACTTATACGGCAAAAATATGGTAACTGAAATGAAGAAAGCTGTGCATGATTATTAAATGAACCTGATAAGGAAAAGACAAAACTTGACAAAAACCAAGAACGAGCGAGTAAAAAGAAACCAAAGGGAAACATGTTCTCCAAATTTGACCCAGACTGTGAGAATTTGACATTCTGCAGTAAATTGTGTAACTGCAGTTTCTGCAAAAACACTTCATAGTGAGAGCTTTTGAAGAACATAAGTACAGATGTTAGCCAGACCAGCTGTCTGAGTTTGTAAATGGTATTTCTGCATTTTGGACCACTAAATTAAAAGCCCTTCATTTTATTTAAATGTTTACTTTTATCTTTTAAATAAAATACTTTAAAATTTTTAGACTTTTCCAGATGTCTATTTTACACATTTTAGTCACAATTTGAAAACTGATCAGATAAACTCTTTTTACAATAATGCAAATGACAAAATTATGTTACTTTTCAGATCACGTAATGAGTATTTGTCTCAATTTCCTTTTTTGAAGCAACATTCCCCAAATTTTTATCCTTCTAGTTTAGCTCCTTGCGTCTGGGTCTCCTTCCTTCACTCTGCATAACAAAAGAAGGTCTTTCAAATATCAAACTGCTTCTGCTTGATTTATATTATTCAAATTACCCCTGAATCCATGATTTTGTACATCATTTTTCCTCCTGCAGAGCAGTGAACCAAACAGAAGAAATGCATTGATGATGCATGTTAAAAAGTTCGACCATCAGCATCTGAGATGTGCAACATCTGCTTCCAGAACACAGCTGTGTTTTACTTTGACTGCTTTGTCATGATTTATAGTTTTGTTTTTCCTCTGAGAACAACTCTCCATACTGCAGGACAAATCTATTGATGCATAAAGCCTTATGCTGCAGTTTAAATAAAGCTTCACAAGGACAAACAGCGAGAGGCAACAAATAGAAACAACAAACTTGTTGAGACTTTTTCATTTTCAAAGTCATTAATAAATATCTGACTGCAGTCGAGGTAATATGAAGTCTGCCCTCAAGGGAAAACTTCACTGTGAAAGCCTTGGCCTCCAAGAATGTCATTTACTCATCAATAGATTGTTCAAGCATGTCTTAGTCTGCAAATGGAGTGATGATTACGATTTTAGTTGCCTTGTAAATGAGAATGGAATAACCGATAACATCAATTTGGACCTGAAGAGATGTTTGTTTGTTTAGATGGACTGAATCTCAACAAACTAAAGTTATCACAGGGAAAGGTCTATTTGGAAGGAATTAAGAAACAAATCATGCTGCATTTGACAAAAGCATGAACCATGACAGTTACTGCAGATGTTATTTCCTTTCAGTGAAGTAAAGTGAAGGTGTCAGCCCACACTGTTTTTTTATTAGTGGCTTAAGCAATTGCTAAAATTGTTTTCATTTTCCTTCCAATGTAAATATAGATATCAATACAAATAAACTGGAATTTTTTTGTTGTTCTCGTTTACTCATTAAGAAGTGCAAATATGTTGCTGAATGCTCTGGATCCTGACCTGCAGGACACACAGAAACCAAGCAGCGTTATACCAACTTTATTTGTCACGTGCATAGACTGTAGAAAACAATGGACAGAGCGAGGTGTTGATGTCACCCGTAGAAAACGCCTGACCTCCGGCTCAGGCAAGATGAGTCTAAATATGTCACAGGGGCTTTCTGCTATGGACGCCATTTTGAAAGCTGCCAACAGTGATTGGTCCAAGTTTGAGTCATGTGTTTAGATGCCAATCATGAGTGAGCTTGTTGAAAGTCCACACCCCTTCCAATGAAAGCAGCTCTGGAGAATCTGTCAATCAAGCGTTTGAGGTGGGGCCAGCGGACACCACATGCTTTAACTGAGGCATCGGAGGTATTTTTGATAAAGTGGGTCTTTAAACAGTGAACCTGGCTGCCCTGATCGTGTTCGGTGTGAACGCAGCTTAAGGCTTCACTTTTGCCACTCATAATCCAGTGAGCGACATCAGAGATGATCTGTACATTTCTATGGTCTGAACTGAGATGGATCTGGTCACACTTGTCTTTCTGCTTCCTGTGTAAAACACAGTGATCCATTATGTTATTGTGTTTAAGTTTGCAGATGTTGTCTCCTCATTTGAATATCTGAAAAAGTGAGGTTAGCAAGACTGAATGCTAAAGTAGCTTCATGTGTACTTACAATGGTGTGTCACATAAAAGTACTAGGTATGCGTTTCTTAGTCATGGGTTAGACTTTGCGGCTAATTTATTTTCATGCTGTCTATAGTTTATTACTCGGGCTCGGTTGATAAAATCAATTAATCGATCTGAATAGATCTAAGGTTATTAGATCAGTAATCAATCCATAAAATTAGAGATTGATCTAACACGTGATGCTAAAGTTTAATGCTAACGTATAATGGGATTTCCCATAGGACTGCTAATGCTAACACTTGGTAGATCTAAACATACATTGCTGACTAAATGAGCATCTTTACAGACTCACAGACATGAATTTCCAAACTCCTTTAAGTATTTTTCTTTTCAAAGTAACCATTAGTGGTCTGAAGTACTGTTTTTAGGTCCATTCAATCACATGTGACCTGCCCACAACCTCTTATTAGGTCTCATTCTCTGAGTAATCAATGCAGGGGGTGGGGGCGGGGTCTTTAACTATATTCTAATAAAAGGATAAGTTAAATAGGACTCATCCTACCTCTTCTCTACATGATCCCAAAACAGTTATTTGATGATTTTTCTACCTGAAATTGAAACCCAGTTATTTCTACAGTGAAAACCAATTCAGCTGCGAGCTACTGAGAGCAGTGGATTCTGCAGCTGCAGAGCTTTGCAGGTTTTAATAAGGTTGTTCTCGTTTCTTTATCTTATCTCTGGGATTTGTTGTCCCTCAAGTAAAAAGTACCTGGAGTACACTATAAATAATGGCCGTTGACTCTAATGCATGCTCCAGTGTGCCAGCAATTCATTATTCAGCTCTGATTCATCCGTCTTAGTCGGAGTAAACTGTGATTTCCTGTTTCACATTCACCTGCAGAAGAAGGCTGCTTAAAATGTGGTGGATTTTTGTAATTGGGAGGTTGTTGAACAGCCATTTTCTTCCATCAGAACCTCCCTGTGGATGGCTTTGTCTTCTCTCTCTCTGACCACTGACTGCACAGGGTTGGTTGCAGTCCGTAACGAATTCTGCAATCAGGACACACCAGAAATTATTTCTGCATCAGCAAAGCTGAGATTTTTTCATGCTAGTGTCAACTGCAAATTTCTATTTTGAAAAACTTTAGGAATGTTGGAAAATGTTTTAAAAGCAAAGAGAAAAAATGTGTTCTTTGTTACTGGTTTTAGCTGATTGAAAAGGGAGAGGGCAAACAGGAAGAGTTCCAGCTCCAA
>NC_050512.1:31648641-31658817 GCF_002922805.2 Oryzias melastigma
AGAATAATCTCAGTAAATGTTTTGAAAAAAATATATTTTCTCAAAATGAAGTTCTAAATTTATGTGGAAAAAGTTATACATTTACGAGACTTAAGTCATGAACAAATGAAAAAGGTTATTTTATGAAAATAAAATCATAATTATATGAGAAAAAAAGTCATACATTTATGATACTAAAGATGTGAATTTATGAGAATAAAGTCATAAATTAATAAGAAAAATAGTAATAAATTCATGAGAAGAAAGGTGTCATTTTGTGAGAATAAAGTTGTAAATTTATAGGAGAGAAAAGGTAATTTCATAATTAAAAAAAATCTTAAATTTATTAGAAAAAAGGCATAAATTAACAAGACTAAAGTTGTGAATTCATGAAAAAAAAGGTTGTAATTTTATAAGAATAAAGTTATGAATTTAGTAGAAAAAATTTGAAATTTACGACCCTAATTTTAGGAGAATAAAGTAATAAATTTATGAGAAAAAATTGTGATTTTCTTACAGTAAAGTCATAAATTTATAAGAAAAAAACGTATAATTTTATGAGAATAAAGTTGCAAATTTAATAGAAAAAAGTCATTTTTTTACAAGAATAAAGTCATAAATTTATTGAAGAGAAGTTGTAAATTTGTAACACTAAAGTCATAATTTTAAAAGAATAAAGTAATACATTTGAGAAAAAAGTTGTAATTTTATGAAAATAAAGTTCTACATTTATGAGAGAAAAAGTCAGAATTTCACAAGATAAAAGTCATACATTCAAGAAAAAAAGAAGTCATAAATTAAAAAAATGAAATACAATTCATGAGAAAGAATCAATGAATTTAGAAGACTAAAGTTGTGAATTTATGAGAAAAGTCATAATTTTTGGAGAACAAAGTCACACATTAATTAGAAAAAAGTTGTAATTTTATGAACATAAAGTCGTACATTTATGGGAACAAAAAGTGTAATTTTACGGGATGAAGTGGGGAGTATTTTAAGAGAAAATAGTCGTATTTTTTCAAGGATAAAGTCATACATTTGTTACAAAAAAAGGCGTATATTTACGACACTGAAGTCATCATAAAAAAAATAAATAAATAAAGTCATACATTTATGGGAAAAAAAGTCTTAATTTTATGTGGAAAAATCAATTCTATTTTGATAATAAAGCTGCCATTGATGGTGATGCCATAAAGCTTTAGTTTATCATATCGCATCATAGTATCCAGAGATCCAAATGCCGTAATCCATTTGGCTCTTTGCCCCTAAACTCCAAACGGTGTTAATGGCGCGGCCGCCCTCACACGCTTCACTGGATTCCACTTAATTTAGCTTTTAATTAATTTTATGATGTCACTCATTAAGGCAAAAAAATGTTTTGCTCAGCATCTTAACACCTGATCATGAGACAAAAAGCTGCCCGTGTGGTATGATGTTTGTCACTATAGTGACACTTCTTATATTTTCTAACTAACTGTGAGATGTGGCAACTCTCTGAGTCTTTCAATTTGTTTTTAACATTTAAAAGCACAACATGCATCTTTCTTAGCAATGTTCTATTAATAACATCAGCAGATAAAGCACAACCACAGGAAGGCTTACACGAGTACTCAGTGGGAGGAAAGCACTCATTTTCTCTCGCTATGCACAATGTTCAGGTGCGGGAGGTAAACAGTTGATTCATCATATCGGAATAATCAATAAAAACCTGCTTGAGTTGCTACTTATTGCGTCAACGTAACTGAAACCTTTTCTGGTTCAAGTCTTAGTGATGTGACTGGAAAAGGAAAGCAGAAGATGCTGCTAACACAAGAGAAGCAAAGCTTTGAGAATAAAGGAGACATAGACTCACATATGTGCTGCTGCTAAAGCGCACTTTAATGAAAAGTGTTACGTTAATCAATTGCACTTTTTACTGGACTAATCTCTTACATGACACACAACTGAGCGGTTACTTTATTAACGTTTTAAAGACCCCCTCAGTGCTTTTTGTGTTTGTGCAATTTTTCTCATGATGGAGGACAAACATAAAATTAAATTAAATTAGCATTTCTGAGTATCTCTCTGTTTGAATAATTGTAAATTAGAGGTTTATGGACAGGCTGTTTGAAAAACCCCGTAGCAGTGATGTAGGTGCTACAGTTAGTGGGCCACAAGCTCCCTGCTCCGCTCTATTCTGATGTATCCACTTGTAGACAAATAGATCCATGTACGTCTTTGTTTTCATCGTCTGAGCTGCAATCTGCCTCAAAACATGTACGTCTGGATAACTAGAAAATTGCGCACCATTTTTATTGCACAAGTTAGCTTGGGGTTGTAAGCTAGCAGCACAGAGGCCAAATCCCAAATCTTCCCCATCTCTACGGCTTCTCCCTGCCCTAAGTTTAACCTTTCAAACTGAGAGTCATGGGAAATAGTGTCTTCAAATATGAACACCACTCCCACTCGATGACGTCATCAATAGTTGCCGGTCAGCTACATTAGTGCGGAGCTGCTAGCGCTCAGAAATACATAACAACATTGGTTTTCTAACTTTAAAAAGATCATGCCAAAACAAAAAATCTTTATTTACATTTACATCTAAACTTCTGTGCATCTGAGCACACCTGTATGAAGAAAAAAAGCTTTTCCTCCACAACGCAAGCTTCACCCTCACGGCGGAGGGATGCTACTTCGGACAACCCTACTACTAGGTTAAATAAACTGATCTCCAAGGCAGGGGATGTAGTGGGAGTGAAGCTGGACACCTTGGAGACAGTAATGGAAAGAAGGGTGCTGAAGAAACTGCAAAGCATCCTGGATCACTAAGACTCCCTGCAATAAAAACTGAGTGCCACAGAAGGTGTTTCCTTTAACTATATAGCTCTTCATTATAAAACAGCTTCTCATACACATATATATCTTGAACACAATAAAGTTGTAAATGGCCTTCTCTCTCTATCTTGTATTCCCATTCTTAGCGGGGTGACAAGAGCTCTGCCGTAAATGTAATTTCCCCGTTATAAATAAAGTTTTCTGATTCTGATACTTCAAATGCCCCTACAATAGGAAAGGTAAGGAGAAGCCGTAGGGGTAGAGGAAGAATTTGGCCAGAGTGTAAATGAGAGGGGCCTGGCTGCAGACAAGATGGCACCTGATATCATTTTACAACTTATCCAAACCCAAAAGTGTTGGGAATTTTAGGAAAACTTATCAAAGCTTAAAATGGTAATACGTTTTAATTGCCAGTCATAATAAAGTATATTTCAAGCAATATGGGAGGACTTTTGTTGTTGTTAAGGACTTCTGGTCATGAATGTCTGTAGCCAGGTCCTCTTGGTGTAAATAGATGGATTATGGAAAGTGGGGTTGAACTAACGGTCCTGCCCACTTGTCAGAGGTAAATTTCTTCTTTTTTTTATTGGTACTATATATATATTTTTTTGAATTGTCAACAGAGTAAAAAAAAAAAGACAAAGTCATCTTTTGAAAAGTTCACTAACATAAACATAAATCCATCCATATTTGTTTAAGTTCAGTCCAAAGTTCATTAATAAATCTTCTGTTGTCCAGGCAGTACAAAAAATATTTTTAAAAAGAAAGACAAAAAGAGAAGACAGAAATAAGGTAAAAGTACATAACCATATGTTTCCATACATTTATATGTGCATAACCTTATAAAGCGATTTAAATGCATACATAGGTTTGCATATAATATACATGCATACAATTCTTAGACAAATTAAATCAGACAAAACTTATGATTCATTATTTTCAACTCAGTTCATAAATTTAACTCATTTATTCCAAATATGGTAGAATTTTTTCTCTACGATATAAGGGAATTTCTAATGAACTACTGCCACTTTGCAGAAACTATGTCCTAGAAAATGACAAGATTTTTGATTTTGTCAAAAATTGCATAATCATAATTAAAAGACCATATGGAACGTTTTGAAAATTGTTCAAAAGAAACCTAATTTACTAGGAGAAAAAAAAAACAATCAGAATTGATATTTTTTTTGTACTTTTACATGCCAGTGATTACAATTTTTCTATATTATTTATATAGACTTTAAATTTTCTGTGTTTTTGAGATTTATTTATTTTACTGTAACTGAATGAACAGTGGGGGTCTTGATTAAAAAAAGGCTAAAAGCCAAACCAAGAGTTTTCTTCCAGTTATTGCTCTACTACAAATTGTTT
The DNA here is from genome assembly GCF_002922805.2 of Oryzias melastigma. Classification (NCBI taxonomy): domain Eukaryota; kingdom Metazoa; phylum Chordata; class Actinopteri; order Beloniformes; family Adrianichthyidae; genus Oryzias; species Oryzias melastigma. The sequence continues at coordinate 31,652,806 of NC_050512.1, forward strand.
TCCCTCCAAAAAAAAGGGGCTTTTTAATCTTCCAGCTTGCAAGACTGGGCAGTCATGGAGGAGTAAAGGCAAAGGGCAGCATGTGAAGATGAATCACTGAGGCAGAGTCCCAAGACAGACTGGGCCGGCACTGAGGTCAAAGCGGCGCTAGCTACTACACAAAAATGTCATTTCCACAGCCAGCAGAGCTGTGTGGTAGACCCCATTGTTTGTGAAGGATGCTCTTTTGACAGATGGGGAGCTGCTGTGCATCAATTTTCGGTCCAGATGTCCTCTGCTGGTTATTGCCATGGAGACACTGAGTAAGTGTTTTTAATTTGTTTAGCATCAGTCCGTATGTTGTGTTGGCTCACATGACACCAGAACAACATGCCTGCAGAGGCTCAAACGCAGCAGGGAAGTGCTGCTTCGGGGCAGAGGAAAGCACACCAACAAAGCTTTCTGAGGTTCTCCCAATAACGGAAACTTAAAAGGAAAAAAGAATCCTCCCCTCCCTTATATCCTAAATACATATTTCCATGCGTGACAGAAAACAAACATTTTTAAAACTTTAAATCTGCCTTGCAGTTGTTTCTAACACAACCAAGTAAATGAAATGAGAAGGTCAGAAGGAGCTGCATTGTGTCCTTGTAGATCTAGACAAAGTCTGGATCATCACTACTATATACTAAACATCTTTGCTAATATAAATGGTGTTCTGCCTAATTCACATCTGCCGCCTCTCTTTTGATGCATGTCAAATTTACTGCTTGACACCTTGACGCCCCGGCCGCGTCGCAACCGCCACATTTTTTCTGGACTTCATTCGTTGCCACATCATGGAAAACATGGACGATATAGAGCGAGTATTTGGGGTTTATATGTTTTGGAGGACTCTACAGGGACTCAAGAAAGCACATTGCCATGTCTGGGTTCACTAGACCAGGAGTGTCCAAAGTCAGTCCTGGAGGGTCGGCCTCCTGCTGGTTTTCCAGAAATCCTGCCTTATTGGCTGCTGGTTACCTGGATCAGGTGTGTTTGGCCAATACAAAGCTTCAGTGGCAGGTTGGTTGGAATCATGTAGGACACCGGCCCTCGAGGACTGACTTTAGATACCCTGCACTAGATCATTTCAGAGTCTTTCCAGGTGCAGCGTGCTTCACTCTAGCAGCTGTTTTAAATGTTACTTCCGTCAGTCTGTGGCCCAGTTTGAGCATTAACCCGAAAGGAGAAAAGCAGAAGTATAACTGGAGGATTTTTATTATTGTGTTTGAAAACGATCATAAGTCCATAAAGCTGGAGCAATCGTGCATGCTACAACGGCACTGGGTCTGGCGGGCAGCCAACCGCCAACCGTCAGGAACCGGCACCCAGGGCAGTAGACCTCTTGGTCTGCCGGACCTTGAGCGGTGGCGCTCGCTACTATCCACTGGGCGGTTGGCTTTCCTAGCGGGCACAATTGCTTGAGCTTCATTGGGTTTATGACAGCCTGGTGAACTGACTTGGGTGTATCCCGCCTTTGCCCAACAGTAACCAGGACAGTCTCCTGCAGCCCCAGCGGGTTAAGAAAATGGATGGAAGTTCAGGACAAAAATCCCCGTATTGAGCTGCCATACTGGATGTATTTTTCTACACTTTGATTGAGTCAAAACGTCACATGCCTAAAGCTCAGTCCCTCGCCACGCTTGACACTTAAATAATGCCACAAGACCTCAGATTGCGTTTACACATGGACTTAATGAAACGTGACACCCCTAATGTGCGAATCGTGTCCGACGTAAATGCAGCATCATAATATTACCTGATGGAAACACGACTAATGATTTGGGAGGTGGTTCTCATTTAAGTGTAACCAAACAGGGAAGTTGGAGGCTGACTCCACCCACAGCCAATATGTGAAAATACTATATCTGACTATATTTTCAAGAATTAAACAGGTTTATTTTAGTTTGTCAAAAAATGTGTCAATGACCAACAGAAAGCACCTTTAAAGCCCCATTTATGGAGATCAACGGACAAAAAAAGTTGATTTAGGGTTTGTTACTCTTTAAGGTCAAAAAGACTTTTCTCAGAGCAAAAAAAAAAATAAAGCTATTTGTAAATGCCATTCTCTTTTCTATTTTTTGGGACACAAACTATGTACAGATAATGTAAGTAAAAGAGAGTTTTTAAGTGAACAAGTCCTTTTCATTTGTTTTCCTAGGAGTTAATGTATGGGGTAAGTCATTTCTCCCCTCAGCAGGGTAGAATAAATCCCATCTTTGATTTCATGCACACTGTGACTGGATGAGCCAGATCAAACAAGACAAGACGTTTAAACACTTCAAATCTTACAGTGGCATTTTCAAATATTCCACCAAATTACCCCAAGATGATGGTTAATGGCAGATGAGGCTTTGAAGGTAAATCGGGGGATAAGTCACTGATCCATGTCAAAGCCCAGGATTCACGAGAAGGTACCTAAAAGCGTCTTCCAAAAATGTGTCTCTGGGCAGCAAATTCGGTTCTGTAATGCTGTGGAAATGTAAAACAAGACAACAGAAAAAGCACAACATTTCCTGTTGGGGTGGTTCATGTCCACAGAACTCCTCTGTTCACTGCCTTTGATGTGTTTTAGTTGTTCCAATTAAGTGTTTTTTCTTTCATCTTGCACTTTCTTAATTCCTCTAAGTTCATGCTGCAGTAATGAGGCAAACCCAGAGCTCCCCTGTCTCTTCAGTGTGCAGAGATCACAAAAGCCGGCGCCTTACGGAAGGGTTTCCTGCACCCTTCTAGCTGACCATGGCTAAATGCAGTTTTTGCTCTGCTGAGCACTAATCCCACTGTCAGATAAGGCCCATTACAACAAGGCTGTGGCGAGCCATGTTCAGTTTGAACAGACAGCGAACCTGTGTGCAGAAGCCAGCACAGCTCCACAGGGCAGAGCAGCTCAATGGCACCGCATGTTTATATTAACACGCTGCGTTCCTCGTGCAGCACAGTGGCCAAGTCCTCACTCCCAGAATTCAAAGCTGAGGTGGCTTTGCTGCCGACAGCAGAAATCACTTAATAAAACTTTTAAAGTGGATTTTTTCTGATTTTTTTTTTATTTGATCCCACTTTCTGTTATATTTCTTTAAATTGAGATGGACTATCGTGTCAATTTGTTACCTGGACTGTAATGAATAATCGATTAAACAATGAATCAATTAATAGTCCCACTATGGAGAGAAAATAGACTCACTGCATTTGTTTGTTCGTGTTATTTGATTTGTTTTCGACTGAGGCACATAAGGTTTATTTTCCTTTATCGTAAAAACAACCAAGTGTCATCGCAGCGTACAACACATGTGATGTAGCAAAAAATGATCAACCATCATTCCAGTCCAATGTGTTGAAACACTTTGAATTTTCTAAAGACATGTGAACATACATTGTCATAGAATATTCAATGAAGCTAAAATATGAATGGATTCGATATTAATGCTTGTTTACTTGTTTGTTCACGTATTTAATTTGCACTTGATTATCTTGCAAGAAATACAAGGAATCTAGAAAACTTCACCTGCGCTGTTCAGTACCAGGTATTTGAGTCACACTGATTGAGTTTTTGGCAAAAGATTTCTTGGATCATTTTAAAGTCTGTGTCACAGTGCTGTTACGTATGATTTGTGTATACTCTATGGATGAAAATTGGTCATACGTGAATATAAGTGGAAAAAGTTGTGGTCTTTATGTGAAAATTTTCACACATGTATCATGAATTAAAACCCAAGAAGAAGTACAAATACATAAATAAATAACAGTTCGTAAACCAAACCTTTTTTTTTTTTTAATTTCCCCACTTTGACATTCAGAGCCCTGGGCAGAAAGAATATTATGTCAGCACCACCCATAGGTCCTTGCAATCCTTTATTTTAATTAAGCAGTCGGATTTCCGTAGTTCCACATATATTCACTTATGACTAGTTTTCATACATGCAATATGTGCAAATTGTATGTAGCGGCACTGTGACACGGCCTTCAGCCAAAAGGCGCCAGAGGGGGCACCACTGACGAGAGCTGCAGCTGTGGACCCCTTTAACCGGCCACCTTCAGCAGAACACCGTCCCACGAGAGACCTGACCTCCCACCATGCAGACTGGTCATGGAAAGCTACAAATTTGTGTAGGCATCTTGAAAAGACCCTTTACAGACATCTGTCCAAATCGATGAATGATGAATGTAAGAAAAACACTTTGAATGATGTATATCAACTATCACAAAAGACCAAAATTACATATGTGGACGATCCGCAAATTGTACGTAGCACTAGCGTGATATGACCTTTAGCTCAAGTGAAATGGATTGCATCTAATTCATTTTAAATTAACAAATATCAACTGTGAATCAGATCAGCAACCACAAATCATGATATGAATCGAAATATTCTTAAAATGACTCGGTACACCTCTATTTGTTGTGCATTGGTGTCAGCTGTTCTGAATGACGTTTATATGAACGATGACGAATACAGAGTTTACTGTAAAGTCAAGTTTTCTCTAATCAAACTCATTTGAAAGTCAGCAGATCCTTAATCTGTTCCCTCTGACCCAGACTCCACATGGAAATGAGAAGGCAAGCAGATGCACCTAATTTGAGCAGCAGCAGACAGCCTTTGTTATTTTTCTCGGTGAAAATGAGAAGCCGGACAATCACACCCCGAGGGGATGGAAATTTAACGTGGAAATGACTCACGCGCCCATGCCCACAATCATTGTTATTCTTTGTTGTGTGATTCAGAGAAATGCATTAGCAACAAAGCACTCTGATGGATGTTACTTTGTGAACAAAAATGGAATTACAGTCTAAAAACTCAGAAAGGAAAAAGCAGATTTCGTTTTTTTTATTGTTCAAAATAAAACCAAGATGCTTCTTACTAATAATCATTGTGTTTGTTCTGATTGTAGACTTATCTTGTGATGTCTGTTTACTCATTATTTCTCTGCGACACCCACCAAACAAACACGTGACGACACGTTGGCAGAGTCACCACCCGGGGCGCCGCTGCAGCACCAGCACCAGCAGATGAATCGCCTTCCCTTCCTCCTCCTGCTGTTTTGTCTCTTCTGCAGCTGCAGTCGTTATTAATGTGATCAAGGGTCTCTCTTGTGATCTTTCAAAGAGTTAACAAGTTTTACATAAAGAGTGGTTGGATTTGGAGAGCGCAGCATCAGGGGAACAGGCTGTTAAAATGTAGCACTCTGGATGAGATTCCTCCCACTCAGCACACACAACCCGCCGGAGCTCTGCCCCTCCCATCACCAGGACGAAAGCACGTCTGCCTCGGCATGTTTGTGTATTGTACTGTCTGATGTGGACGCCATTACTGAAGGCAAACATCTCTACTAATGAGGTTTGGGAAAGTTTAACCTAGATCTTTGCACAGCTCAACCAGGAAGACAAAAGTTAATGAAGTGCTTTTTTATTTACATTTGGCGCCATATTGACTGGAGTGTTGAGTGACTGACAGCCTGTCACGGGTGAGCCCACCTCCTGGAGTGTCTGCGAGGATGATTTAGGCTTTTAACAGCCGATGAAGAGAAGTGTCAGTTCAGTGAAGGATGAACAGTGTGAATCTGCAGAGGTTAAATTATATATGCTATAAATACAGATCAAGCGGTTTTGAATACATCAAGAGTCAATGTTAGATTCATTTACATCCTTTTTAATCTCGCTTTGCTTCAAATATGTTAATTGGAATCATCAGATAGTGTCAGGTCTTTTCTAAATTCATGACTTGTCAGCCGTATACTAATCCTTTTGATGTTTTTGACATATTTTGTGGCATTTTTTTTCTGATAATTAAGCTTAAAACTGCATTACTGAGTATTTCTTCATTCAAATCACAGTAAATCAGGAGCCGATGAAAAAAAGCCATTTGAAAAAAGACTATTTGTGATGTAGCAAAAATGCTGGGCGGGCCACAAGCTCCGCCCCATTCTGAAACATCCACTTGCAGATAAATAAATCCATGTATGTCTTAGTTTTCCTTGCCTGAGCTTGCACAAAAAT
>NC_050512.1:31658917-31665382 GCF_002922805.2 Oryzias melastigma
ATTTTTGTTGCACTGGTAATAGGTGTGTGAGAGGCTGTAAGTCAATGGCAGAGTGTGTAAACGGGCGGTCTCAGAGTGGTGGGAAGGGGGAGCGGGGTCGCTCCATGCCAACAGTCCCGTCTATAACTGAAAGGTGAATTTCTAATAAACTACTGCTGCTCTGCAGAAATCATCTCAAAAACAAGACAGATTTTTAAAATTTTGGCTGAAAAGAGCATAATAATAATAAAAAATAAGATAATTGCAGTGGGACTATTGAATGTAAATAAATGCAGTATATAAGCTAAGGAAGTGTAAGGACACCTGTCTGCTGTGTTAATCTGTTTTATTGCAGGTGTAGCTCGGCTACAGCAGTTTATAGGGACGAAAATAGACAAGTCAAAGATCTATTTTAATGGGCAACATGGATCAATTGTTTATAAGTAGATATATAAATATATAAGATGGATAAGTAGATATGCTTGTAAACGTCTTACAGAACCAATAGATACGACTGTGGTGCACTAACTAGTAAGGCGGTTGCCCCTGGTGGTAAGTTGGTGCCACTGTTTGGCAGTGGAGCAACCAACAGTGTGTGAATGAGTGACTGTAAAGCCCTTTGGCCTTCAAGGAATGTAGAAAAGTGCTATATAATTATGCGAAATTTACCATATTTCAAGCTGCAGACCAGTTCATGGTGCATAGCCTTTCTGTATATACAACGTGTGTTTCTGTGCATGAAGATAATAATGGTGTCCTGCCTCTGAACTATAAGCTAAATAAAAAACAAGAAATCATTTGGTGGTCAGCCATGGTGCAGAGCCGTAGAACAGTCAACTTCTGATTGGAAAGTAACAGGTTCAGTTCCTACCTGTGCCCGTGTCAAAGTGTCCTTGAGCAAGACACTGAACTCTGACACTGACACTGTTCCTGGTTGACGCAGGTCAGTTGGTGCCGGTGATCGGCAACAGAGAGGGTGAATGGGACTGTGACTGTAAAGCACTTTTGGGCGTAACCCTCCTGCTATCCTATGTGTGTTGACGTTGGGGGTGGGGTCATCTGGACCTCTCAAGACAGTTCACTGAACTTTTTTTTTTTTTTTCCAATGATTTTTGATTTTCATTGGTGTCTGTGGCAGATATGAAATCCTGTCCACCCTCATCCACATTTGTCATGGGAGGGATAACACGTCAATGTAAGGCTCGGGTCATCTAGAGGTTAAGGAAGGTAGTAAAGTGATATAGGTATCCACCATTTGTGTTCTTGGAGTTTTATTTATCAAATTCTTCAGAAAGGCAACCAAACAAAACTTTAAAAGTTTTGTTTATGTTTTTCTTTTATTATTTTTTGAAAGAATCAAATTGTAATATGGTGAATACATATTTTCAACTACGTAAATGTGTGTAAAATGTGCTGTAATAATAAAGTTTTGATTGATTACGATTTTTTTTAACAAATGAAATCATTTAAATGCACCTTTACAACAGAGAAGAGCATTTATTTTTAAAAATCTAAATAGAGTTTGTAATAAATCTCATAGGAGTACAGGAAAACATCCCAAATGACTTCCAAGGATTTGAAAGCACCACAACAGAAGTCTGTGCCGTCATTTCACTCCTACATGCTCTCTTCCAAAGGACTCGGGTTTCGACTCTTTCAAAACATTCAGAAGATTCAAACAGCCATTTGTAGAAAACGCGCTGAGGTGTCTAAAAAGTGTGTTTACTGCGACAGTGACAGAGTCTGAAGCTGAGCGAAGTTTGCCTTCAGAATGTGGAGGTACGCTCAGTGCAACTTCAAAGGGAGGATATTATAAACTCTTATAGAGCAGCAGCCAACAATAAACTACATTTATTTTCTCAATTCATGAACCGTTTACTTTTATTTTGTGCAACGGTCGGGAGAGCAGATATTTCCTCACATCAACACAGACGTTCTCCATAGGTTCCCATTCACGATAAAAACAATAACTCAAACTCTGCACTTTATATTTAATGTGCTTAGAGTCCCACTCTGATTGTTTTTTGATCCATTGTAAAAATGTTCCCAGGGTCTTTTAACTATGATTAGGCCGTTTTTAGCAAAATAAGAAAAAAAACTGTGTGGTTTTCTAGGACACAGTTTCTGTAGAATGACAGGAGTTTGTCAGAAATTTTGGGCAAGCCTGTTTGAGCTGAAGTAAGCCAGCACTAATTTCCCATGATCCCTTTATTGACATTCTCTCCCCAAACTAACATTAGCGGTGCAACAAAAATGGCGAGCAATATTGCAGCCGTCCAGATAAGTTAGATGCCAGCTCTGACATAAATAAAGACGTACATGATTTAATTGTCTACAGGTGGAAGTGAGTGGAGCAGCGCTCTTGTGGCCAGCAGATTCTAGTTAATAGGTAACAACTTAAAGCTTTTTCAAACTGAATTTTTTCATCTACTCCTGACTTAAGATAATTTGAATAAAGAAATACTCAGAAACAGTTAATTGTTGATTCAACTCTTTTACGTTTCCTCCATAGTGAGAAAAATGCTGTTAAAAACAGTTTTAATTGGAGTGGGTCTCTAAAAGACAAATATTTTATATTCATCATACAATACTCAGTGACAATGTGCTCATTTTTTAAAATCACAAATACGATATCAGAATTCTACAGTCATTTCTGTTCCTGCTGTTTTGAAGTGTCTTTAGACAGGACTCGGAACTTGATGAAGGCAGAAAGATGTAATTTAAGTATAACTTACCAATTTAATGAAAATTATTCAGGAAACATTTGACAAATTACTAAAAACGTTGACATATTCATTTTAGGGTTTCTGAGAATTAAATTTACATTGAAATATGTCATAAAGTCTCCCAGAGGTTTAAAGGACAGAATCAGTTTTTATGTGATTCTTTGGCCCTGTTGTTTTGTTTCCATGTCTTTACCCTATAGAAGAAAGAAGTATGAGGACACAATATACAGCCCTTCAGATGAAGAATTATATGAATTTTATTCTGTAAAAGCAAACAGTTTGAAAACATTGCAAACAGTCTGCAAATGCAGATGGCCATACTAGAAAAGGAATCTGACATAAATCCTGTGACAAATCAAATATACAATTAGTGTCAATGCTGCTGATTTATACGCTGCCAGAGGAAATTATAGTACTGGTCTTAGAAGGAGAAGAGGGATGTTTTTCTTGGCAAACAGAATAAAAATAAAGACTTAGATTTTGGTTGTATGGCAAGACTAGAGAAAAAATAGACTATCAGTGCAGAAAGGAAAAGGAAATAGCTGATGGTTAAAAACCTACTAAAAAATAGAATACATACTAAAAAATTTGACCTTAAACATACAGTCAGGGATAAATAGATTAAATAGATAATTGGAAATAAAATGATACCAGATGCTATTTCTATGTCAGGCTTGTTCTGTGACAAAACACAATTATGAATGTTCATTGTTTGGGTGTTTTCCAGCAGCCACCAAAATGGACCTTGATATTTTTTTTAAGTTAGATAACTTAAGAAGGTAAAAAAAATAATAAATAAATAAATAAAAATGAAAACGTGCATGCATCTCACCAGTATAACCATTATGTGATGTTTAACAGTTCTCTACCACCTGTCGTGCGCAGCATGCCCATAGAAAAAAGTGCATGAACATTTTCACCGATAGGTCTATGCAATTAAAATTTTGTACGACCCATTTTTCCTCGCAGACACCCTGTGTCTGTAAGGGCAGTTGTGGCTTAGGCCTAAACTAAGTTTGCTTACATTGATCTTATTGATTGTATTCATGTTTTGGACCTCTTTAAGTTCATTTGTGCTCACTCACCAAAGGACTTTGCTCTTCTGCACCTCCATTAAAGTCCCAGTTATACAAGACTTCCTGTCATATTTTACCTGCATCAGAAATCTTTCAACACCTTGAAGCTTGTCAGTCTTCATGCTGCAGTAGGCAGTTCCAGACGCACAGAAAAACACCTTTTAGTGTGTCAGCGGTTTTATCTCCGGTTGCACAAAAAATCTCCAGAACCAAACAAGCGTTTGTTGGATGAAGGGCGACTGTGTAGGAATGAGAATTATAACTTCTCTCTTGTTATGCTGGAATCCTGATTAAAGCATCTTATTATTTTGACGTCAAGCATTACGACCACGGTCTGGTGGCTTCATTATTGTGATGAGATGAAATGCTTTTCATAAAATTACAGGTTAATAAGGCAGGACTTTGAGGATGCATTATCAGTGACATGAACAGAATATGAATGCAGTTAATGAGTCATGGGATTGGTTGTGAACTTTTCTGCTGCATGGAAGTTAAAGCGGATTCACAGCAGAAAGTCCCTGGATGGGAGTACAGATTTTTTAGGTTTTTTGTTTGTTTGCTTGTTAGTGCAGCATTACAACAGACCTTTGAGTCTTCTCTTGCACTCTAAAGGAGCTGTTTAAAGGAGACATAGGGTTTTAAGAAAGGCAGTTTTTCCTGTTTTCTTTGCTCATTTCCCCCTAAAACTGAACCAATATTAATAAACTAGTGTGACTTTCTCATCTAAATTGTTGTTTTAGGAGCTAATTACTATCTGAAAATTAAGGGAAGAAGATTTATTCAAAAAAGGGCTGTGATGAGGTTTGGTCTCATGCAAAATTTGACAGGCCAATTAAAAAGAATTATTTCTAAATTCTGTGTCTAAGCAAAAGTCAGAATGATTCAGACTGAGGTGAACAAAGATCAGAATTATTTAGCTGAACTTTAGAAAATGACAACTGCTGTTAGTCATCAGTGAAAATGTAATGACAAAAATTTAAAGGACCATTGTAGATAGAAACTATAGAAACAGAGACTAGATTAGAAATACTGAGTACTGGACTGAACAAAAAAGGACTTAACTACGGTTAAAACAAAATGAAGTCAACTCAATTGCTATTTTTTAATGATACAGATGTCGCGATGTTGGAACAAGATGTCATCAGTAAGCAGTGATTGGTCTGAGTCGGTCTGAGTCAAGATATCGATGGCAACCACTATGGCCAATCAGGAGTGAGCTTGTTGGCATTCCGAACCCCTACCACTTGAAGGCGGGCTCAGGAGAATCTGTCAATCAATCAACGAGAAACAACCTTCTTTTAATGAGTAATTGGTAATGTTATAACCTAGATAGCTTGCACTACAGCAAAAATATGCACAAAAAAAAAGGATTTGTAAGAAAATGTAAATGAAAATGTATCAGAACAAGAATAGTTATTCTAACAAACAAAATGACTGAGTAATAGTTGTCTATTTATCAATCTATGGGATTTTGGCTTCTTGGAGCCAGCAAGTACTTCCTGTTTGGAACATGAGGGGGGGACAACTCTGTCCAGTTCTCTTATACAGTCAATAATTAGACTCTAAAAGAGAATGGCAAATAATTGGGATAGGCTCCAGCACCACCCATGACCCAATGATGGGAACAGTCTGGCAAGCTATGGTGACCAGAGTCCCACAAACTTTTCAAGCAGTTAGCTGGCAGGACAGCCAGGAGGCTTCACTGCCCTTAGCAACCCCCAAAATAAAAGTGAGCACTGTCACTTCCAAACTCACCCTGGAAATGGAACTGCCTGAACAAAGACAGGGGGGGTGGATTAGGAGATGCTGGTTCATGTGACAAGGAGGGGTGGAGGTGACAGAGTCTACTTTGGCTGGAGGAGCTGCTCCTACTTTGACACAATGTTTGAGTGAGGCTCTGATTGAGCTACCGGCACCTCCTCAAAGATGGAGGAGATTATCAGTTTGCATCTTTTTTTTTCTTCTTTTCATTCCCTGAGGCTGAGATGCCAGGTGGTGATGGAAGTGGATGTGCTTAGTGATGAGGAAGTCTGAACAGCAGGAGCACAACTGCAAAGAACCGCAGATGTGCCAGATGTCACAGGACCTTTATGTTTCTTACAGGCATAAAAAGAAAACAAATCTGGAAAAAAAAAAACTTCTCAAACTCAAGCACAAATAATATTTTAAGGAGATTTACATTATTGGCTGCATGTTGGCGCAGTAGCTAGCAGTTTTGCCACACAGTGAGATGGTCCTGATTCGAATTCTTACTGCAGAGTTTGCATGCTCTCCTCATTCCTGAAGGTTTTCTACAGGCACTCCAGTCCAGAAATGTCTTTCATAGTTTAATTGGTTTCTCTAAAGCACAAGTGTCAAAGTCAAGGCCCGGGTAATTCTATCTGGCCCTCCAGATCATTTTATTGTATTGTTATTAACGGCCCGATCTTATCTTGTTCTCATTAACTTGTATCATTTTGACAAAATATATTTCTATGTAGAGTAAAATATTGAAATTGTTTAAGGTTTAAGATGATTTATTCTGGAATATTATTCCTGAATTATATTCCCGCCTTTTTATTATTAATAAATATGTTAAAAAGATCAAATTTTAAAGTTTTATAAATTGCCATTCTGCTAGCTTTTTGGACTATTTTGGCATCTATTAAGATTTTTTAGGCTATTTTGTAATTTAGCTAATATTT
>NC_050512.1:31665689-31678430 GCF_002922805.2 Oryzias melastigma
AATATTGAAAGTTATTTAAGGTTTAAGATGATTTATTCTGGAATATTATTCCTAAACTGTATTCCTGCCTTTTTATTATTCATAAATATGTTAAAAAGATCAAATTTTAAAGTTTTATAAATTGGCATTATTTTAGCTTTTTGCACTATTTTGGCATCTATTAAGATTTTTTAGGCTATTTTGTAATTTAGCTGATATTTCCGCTACATACTAGCTGTTTTTTAGTCCGTTTTAGTTTTAGCTAACTTAGGATTTTTTCAGTTTTTTAAGATATTTTTAAATTTATCTGATTTTTTTCATCCACATGCTAGCTGTTTTGACTAACCTTTTTTTTTCTTTTTTTTTTCTTTTTTGACTAGTTTGGCATTTAGCCAATATTTTAGCTGGCTATCAGCTTCTGCTTTTTCAGTTATTCATTCCATTGGTTTCATTTATCAGCTTCAGCATTTTTAGCTATCAATTTCAGTATATTCAGCTATCAGCAGCCACATTCAGCTTACAGCTTTCACACTAGCATTTTTGCAGGTAATGCTATAAATCCAGTACACAATTTTGTTAAAAAGTTATGGTTTCAAAGTTTTAAAATTTAGTTTTAGAGTGTTCAATAAATGTTTATCCTTTTTGGCTTGTGACCTGAAGTGTGCTCAGGATTTTGGCCCCTTGTGGGATTGAGTTTGACCCCTCTGCTCTAAAGTCTCCTTAGGTGGAGTGAATGTGAGCCCTGCGATAGACTGACAATCAGGGTGAGTCCTGCCTTTCCCCAATAGTAGCCAGGATAGGCTCCAGCAACCCTGTGCCTTTGAAAGGGATATAAGAAAATGGTGGATGGATTTACATCCTCTTTTTCTTCCATAATGTGTTACTTAGTCAATAAATATGTGTGTTCACACCATTAAGGCTACTTTTGAAGGTGTGCATCCCCTCACTGTAGATACATCTAGATGGATTACCCTCGAGCTTTAGAAACACACCACACATTTGCAAACAAAGATCAATATTTTTTTTTGTCCAGGTAAGCTTCAGGGTCTCTCAGGGAGTGTTTCAGTCCATGTTGATAAAAAACAGCATTTTCTGTGTCCAGCTTGTCATTGTCTCCCACCATAGATGCTTTCACCAATATACTTCTGCTGATTATTCTTGGGCTACCCTTAAATCTGAGACTACTTTCAGGTTTTATAATGCAGAATAACAACTAACAAGGCTGTTAAATGAAAAAAAAACATTCTTTAGGCACTAATAGGTAATATTTGAAACACTCCGGTCAACACATTTAATGAGAATAAATTCAGCTTGTTAAAGAAATCCAGCCAAGCTAAAGGTCTGAAATTTTCCAGAATCCTTAAAGAGAATAAAAGGTTGTTTACCAAGTTTCATTTCTTTAAAAAGTCAAGAAACCAAGAGGAGTTGGAAGAAATAAAAAGAGTTCATTTTTTCTTTTCCCTCCCATCAACATAGAAGTTCGAAAATAATTTCAGCAAAAACTAATGAATGATTTTTTCCTGAACAAAATATGTTGTTGCTGCATCCTGATTAAAGAAACGTATTTGACAATCAGGAACATTTTAATAAAGAAGTGGCAACAAGAGTAAAACCATTTGGGTTTCTTAAAGATCAGAGAACGCCAGAACTGCCACAAAAATTCACAGTATCTTCTTGAAGTTGGAAAAAGGAGCCTTTCAGATGTAAGAATCTCAAAAGTAAATCATGGCAGCAGTTTTTTAAAATATGGAAAGAGTCAAAACATCCCCTAAAGGTGTTTTTGATTATAACTACATGGTAGTTATAATTAAATGAGGGCTTTTGATTCAAAGTTGAACTGAATAAAGTAAATTGTCAGAACAAAAGCAAATTGGAAAATACCCAAACATATTTTACAGGCTGTTTTATTTAATTTCCCATTAGCAAAGAAAGCTGCCATTCAAATTGTGATTGTTCTTCTGCTCATCTTTGCTCCAGCTTCATTAAATTAATAGAGGAAAATGATAATGATAGAAAAAAAAAAATCAATAAAGTGATGGATTATTTGGGGTTCTGTGCTGTTGTTGGAATAAATCCACAAACACAAATATGATTTTTGAATCAAATTTGCATCAGATGCCTCTCTTTAGAGATGCCTCTAATTCAGTGTTGGACAATGGTTGAAAAATGTGTCATAAACTCAGCGCTCTCACCACGTGAAAGGGGAGCTACTGGTTGATGCAACGTGCCTTCTTTACCAAAGTTCAGATTTTTGAACTCTTGACACCACGGCCAATTCATACTGTGACACCCAAAGTGCCGACTGCCAGACTGAAGTGCCTGGCTCTATACACTTAAACTGATCGTGTCAGTACATTGACCAAATATCAAAACTGGACGTCTCTGACGGGAAAATCCCATTCAGTGTGAACGCAGCATTAAGGGAAACACCTTTCACCCTCATTTCCTAATTCTCCTAAATAGTTTTTGTCAGTCTTAGGCTGAGTCCGAATTCTTCCCCTACCACTCCAATTGCAAGGACATTTGAAGTGGTGTCCATAATAGTTTTTTTATGGGTAGAGGGAAGGGACTTCGAGTTCTGTATCCCTCTGCCAGTACGATGAGCTGTGTCGCGCTGTTCCGCGGAGGACAAGTGCTTTTCTGCATGTGGGTGTGCTCTGAACCACAGAATTTTACTTTTAAATTTAAATAATGACTTGTTGTTTGTGCATGACCTTTTGAAAGTTATAAAACAGATGTTAATATGCATTTCTGGGCGCTAGCAGAACTGCGCTAACGTAGCTTATCATCGAGTGGGAGAAGCATCCAAATTCAAAGACAGTTTTTTCCATGACTCTCCGCTTGGAAGGCTAAATGTAAGGGTAGGAAAAAGCTGCAGGGGAAGAATTTGGATTCAGCCTAACGCCTGGTTCACACCGCACGCGTTAACCTATGGTGTAGTTCACACCAGACGCACACCAGACGCAAAGTGCTGCGATCCTCTGCGGCCGGCTCGCGCAGTGCAGCGATGGTTCTGGTCTATTTTATGTGCGAGCTGGCAGGAAGTCACGCCAAGACACAAGAAAATCTGGTCAATTTTCAAAATATAAAGAATTTTTCACAATAAAATACCACTATTGACAAATGTGATCATATTTTTGTATCTAAACAGACTGTAGAGATGAAAATACTGTAAACACACAAACAAAAAACAAACAGACAGACACTGAGACACACACAGATCAACAAAGTGGGCAGACTGCGGTGCTGAGGTTTGAGGTTTTGGTTGTTTTGGGTGTTTTGGGTGGCATAAAACCATAACCAACGAGAAAGAGGCAGAGAGCAGCATCACACCCTCATATTTTTTCTTTGCTTGAATTAAGATCAACTTTGTTATACAAATATTAAACAACAAAATTAAAAATTGGGGTAGGCATAAAGGATTAATCTACTTTTGGAGAAATTGCACCCCTTGATGCTTTTGGATGACCTGTTTCACAGAATACAATCTCATTTGGTGAGGGGAAATTATTTACTGGAAGGAGATTAAGAGGTTTTATCTTAACCGGGATTTTCATGATGACATCAATATTTTTTGTCCCTATTTTGTCACAGCAGCCTGAATTTTACCACCGGTAAATGAAACAAACAGATCGACGGTTTGCTTTCAAACCAACACAGACAACCCTGGTTTTTCCAACACCTGAAATCTATCAGAACTGCTGGTATTTTTCATTTAATTCCTCTATGTGTGATTGCAAGAAAATTTACACTACAATTTATAGCAAAAATTCTCTTAACAATAAATTAAGAATTACTTAACTTTTTTCATGGAGGTTTTATATATATATATATATATATATAAATTATCTATGCATTATCCCGCACAGATGCATTACATTACATCTGCCTCCACAATGACAACAAAAGTTTAAAGACAGGATAACATCAAATCACTAGTCCGCCTTAAATCCCTGTAGAAACATTTGTTTTCCCTACAGTCAGCTTGTCTGGTTTGACTTGAGCGGACGTGAGAAATTCTGGCCGTAATCTGACGTTACAATCAGTGTTCAAAGTCGTTTCCAAAGCGGAGTCAAAGCGATCTTCCAAAAAGCTCCTCGGGGACACAGAGCAGGTGAAAATCCTGCTGTTGAGTGGGAGCTGCTGGATTTGATTCAACTGTGTAAGACTGTTGAATACTTTTTTCGCTTGTTGGACGTTTCCCAGAGTGGTGGATGCTGGGAGATGGAAGAGGGATGGATGGCACCAAAAGGTGTAATTTTACTGAGATGGGAGAGGGGCTGGTTTTGTTGGAAGAGATTTTTTCCTTTTTTTTTTTTTTTTGAGATAGACCTCTGATTTTTATCCGGATTTTCTCTATAATCCTGTCTTTCAATTTAGTGCTTCAATCTCATGTTCGCTGTGGCGAACAGAACAGTCTGACACTGCTTCCTTTGGGAAGTTGTCAACACCCATCCTTGTCATGTTCCTAACCAGGAGCATACCGTGGAAACACATGAATGTTCTTAAATCCACAAAAAAAAAAAAAAAAAATTGAGTCATCCATATCTGTGAAAACGTCACAACATTAAAACATAGGACCTTCCCTATAGAGGTGATTGTAATAAGTGTTGCATCATAAAGTAAGTTACATAGATTGAAAATATCAACAAAGCAAATGAGTTCAATTAAAAGTGTCTTTTAATAGTTAAGCAGCTTTTAGAGAAAAAAAAATCAAAGTTTTTTATGTGTAAGTACATCTATCTACACACACACTGGGCATCTGATGCATGTTCAATAACAAGACAAATGGGAATTCTTGAATGCTTTTAGAATAAGTATTCTCACAGGTTTGTCACCTGATACTACCTACAGTTGGAAGAGTCTTGGTTCAAAATGTCAAAGGGGTAAAAATCTTGTAAATTTTGCTCCAGGCTTTTTCTTTCTGGGCACAAACCGCAATCCTTACATTTTTCTTTGAACAATTTTGAAACGGTTGGCACTTCTGTGTATGAAAAAGACACGACCTATATATCACTACCAAATCCAAGTCCCTGATTGGTCAAAGTTCAACCGGTCCAACATTTGACCTGCGTTCAGTGGCTGAGTGTTTTGTAGAGCACAAAATCTTTGTGGTTGTGATTGTATCATACTTTTTTCTTGGTAATTCTCCACTTATTACTTAGCTAGCTAAGTCATATTCTCCTTATTCAAGTTATTGTTGTATCTGTAATTCACAAACCTGACTGGAGAGCTGCCAAAAAATATTGAAATGTCTTTGTTTTTAACTCGTGTTTTACCTGCTCAGTGGCCTTGTGGTAGAGTGTCCGCCCTGAGATTGGAAGGTCGTGAGTTCAAATGCAGACTGAGTAAAGACTCTAAGCATGTGGCCCAGTGTCTCCCTGCTCGACACTCAGCATTAAGAGGTTGAATTGGGGGGTTAAACCACCAAAATGTTCCTGCTCGCCACTGTGTCTGCAGCTCATCGCTCCCCCAGGGCAGAGGTCTGCAACCAGCACCACATACGATTCTTTTGCCCTTCCACAGAGGCTCTCTGGCTAAGAAAAATAAAATAATGAAAATGTTTAAAAGTAAGAGTTGCAAACTTAGCATTAATTGAATTTCTTTTAGTTAAGTTTATGGCTGATGTGAACCTAGAAGATAAACTGCTTTTATGTCCCTGCTGACATCATCAGGCCTCTTTTGCTCTTTCTCCAGAATACACGGATCACAAATATTAGGCAAATCTTTGGTAAAAAGTCTGATCTTTTCAAATTGCTGGGTTTATTCATGACTTTAAAGTATCTTATGCTTCATAACAATGATTAGTAGCTATTCAAAGGGGAGTGGCTAAAATATATAGATTTGTGCATCCTTCATAAAATTTTTCTATTTGTGGCAGGTAGGACACGCCTACTAATCAGGAGGACTCGCTCACTGATTGGGTGATCACGCTTTAAAAAGCTCTCCTGCTTCGTTTTTTTAATGATGACCTCTTTCGGTTGCCATACCAGGTCACCAGGAAGTGAGCGCGAGTAGCAGGCAGTTTCCTGGACACGGATAGTCGGCCAATCATTCGGCGTATCTGCAATGTGCTCCAGTAGCCGTACGAATAACGCATAGACTCGCTCCTTCTCAGCAACCGAAAGTGTTCTGCTGCACGATCCCTTCCCTCCCCGCAAACAGGGGAGTAAAGCTGCTGCTTTGCCTTGTGTGTTTTTGTGCCTGAGCTCGAGCGCGCCCGCCCCCTTCCACGCCGCGGTAGAAGAGAGACACACGCCCGCTGCACGGAGGATACCTCAACGTGGAAGCCGTCTCGTGGGACTGGACAGTTTCTTCTCTCCCCACCATCACCTTGCGTCCGACTGGCGGTCGGGTGGTTGGCCCGGCACGCCCGGTGTTCATTTTTATTTTATTTTAACTGATTTTATTGTGATTTTTATTCTTGTTTTTGTTTCTGTTTCAGGAGGCGGGACCCCGAGGTGGTGGACTGCTGTCTGGTGGTGGGTCCCGCGTGTTGTATGCTGTCACGTTTGCAGTGAATCTCCACTTCCGGTGTTTTGGTTTTGTTGTTTTTATTGCAGCTCCAGCCACCTCGGTGAGCTCCCCCTCTGTGTTTTGTTTTTATGTGGAAGTTGTTCCAACATTTTATATAGCTCTTAATAAATCATATTTTTAATATTTTACCCAGCCTCTGCCTTGGTTTAAAGTAAGAATTTTACGTGTCCTTTAAGTTAATTTCCTGGGGCCGAACAGCCCCAGGTGGCGTTGTTGCAACACACCATACCCGAGTTGCCACATATTGGATAATTAATCAATCATGTTTCACGTTTGTGCACCAGTTAACAGCAGTAGGAAAAAGGACGACAGCTCACTAAATCTAAAGTACAACAGGAGAAAATGTCATTTGTCTCAGGTTGTTTAGGAATACATTTGCTTCAATTCAGTGTTCCTGTTTGGGACAGGAAGTATTTTACTTTGAAAAAAAATTACATGAACTTCTGTCAAAAGTAAAAAACACTGAGAAAATGTATTCTTACCTAATTTATCTTAATAATTATATATTTATTCATGCCAAAAAATAAATATAAATCATATTTATTATAAAAAACGACAATGTAATATATTATCAAATTTTGCTAAAAGGGTAAAAAATATGCGGCTCCTATCAGGTTTTGATCTGAACCAAAAAGGCCCAAATGGCTCTTTTACTGGTAAAGGTTGAGACCCCTGGTTAAGGTAATGGGTCAAATGCAGAGAACACATTGCACACACTTAGGTGTGTGATAAGTAATGGTACTTTTTTCTGGTAACGGGCAAATGGCAAGAAATGCTTATCTATATCTTTTAAAAAAAGGACAAATAAATGTGATAATTTTAAATTCCAAAATGCACATTTTCCTTTGATTCGTAAGTGGTTGCATGAATGCACGTTTCCAAGTCCAGTGTGTGAGGTGACGAAGGGAAGCGTGGATGCAATTCTAGAAAACTAATTTATAAGCCGACCATTTGCCCACTACTCTGGCACAATAACAAAGAGCGTGGGCCACACAGTCCTGAACTGACTGCACTTTCACAATGAAGGAAAGCATCCAATCAGCCGAGCAGCAGCTCAGGGCATTTAGACATGTAGACATGTTTGGTTCAAGCTGAGCTGCAAAGTGGGGAAAAGCATCAATTGGAGCAACTTAGGACGTGTCACGCTAGTTTGTGCTGCTGATCTACTTGGTTTTCATGAAGTAGCACCTCCAAGGTTTAACAGAGGATAACAAAGAACAAATGTCTTGTGAGCTGCAGCTTCCAGGGCATGAATGACTGTTTGATGTCAGAAGTCAAAAGAAAACGGGCAAGTATGAGTGAACTGTTTTCAGACAGTAGAAGACATTTGAGGCTGTACATTTACTGCTATCTAGTCAAAACTGGCCTGTTAGATCTTCAAACTTGCAAAATATTTGCTTTCATTTGAAATCTAAATCAGCCCAACCCTTTAGTTTCATCAATCAGTAAATCAAAGCATTTAGCATTAAAATAAAATCATGATGATTTAAATGATGGAAGAGGTTTGGCAAAAGCTGCAGAAGACCACACCGGGCGATTCTCCTGCAAGCTCAAAGGAATGAATGACCATAGGGCTCTGGTGCCTGTGATCAGAAAATCCTTTTAACAAATGGATTTGAACCACCAGGAACACCACGGGAGTCCTGCTCGACCCCTGCAGTTTGCCTACAGGGCGAACAGGTCAGCTCAGGCTTAAAATCAACACAAGCCCAAATTACATTCAGCACCGCAGCGACTTATGCAAGAACCCTGTTTATGAACTTCAGCCCAGCCTTCAGCAACTTGGTCCCTGCAGTTCTGCTGCCAAAACGGGTTTAAAAACTTTCAGACAGACCAGAGGAAGCAGGTAATGGTGGAAAATCAGCACCTTTCTATAAGGTGGAAGCATTTCTATGTTTCATATAGCAATTTCAAACTATCAAGAGCTGTCAGTCATCTTTCATACAACCATTATCTTGTCTTTAGATGCCAAATTCCAATTCTTAAGGGTCAGCATGTGCTTATTTTTAAATGAACTCTGTTAGAGTTTAATAACCAGCAGCTGGAAGGGCTGGCCCATCTAAAAGACTAGTGGGACACCTGTTCTCGAGGACAAGTTTTACAGCCTGGCCAAGCACCTCCATCTTTTTCTGGTTTAGATGAGTTACAACACCCATAATTCCTTAGTTACAGCTGTTCTTACTTGGTGGATAGGGGCTGTCAGAGGGTGAAAAGAGGGCAAACATACACTGAGCCTGTATGGTTGTCCGCATTTTAAGATTATAAACAACTCGTGGCATATGTGTTTATGCACTTTTTTTATACAAGCTTGCTGTTAAAGGGTAACCAAACAATAAATTAACTTTTTATGTATGTTGACCTCTATAAATGGGGCTTTAAAGGTGATGTCTGTTGGTCCTTGTCACATTTTGGACAATTTAAAATAAACTTGTTTAATTCCTGAAATTATAGTCAAAACCCGCCTGTGTGCTGCCATCTACATGTTGAATTGAAGTATTACAGTTGAATTTTGTGATTGGTCAACTGCTGTAAATCCCACAGAGGTGTCACATAATCATGCTCTACAGCTCCAGTATATAATGCTTTGTTCTGTACCACTCTTCATATTGAAGACGCAGAGTGACCACTTATCTCAAGCTAACATCACATATCCAAACCACACCTCTCCCACTCAGCACACCCATGTTTTTTTTTTTTTTCATTTTTCAAATCTGGGCTGAGAGAGGAGTCAGCATCCAACTGTAATGTTGTGTTACCCTTTATGGGTAAGTAAGGGTGAAGTAGGTGAGATGGAGACGTGTCGTAAGGATTTTGCTTTTTTTTCAACCCCCCCAAAAAAACCTCCACACTGCACAGAAAGCCAGCTAGTGTTGGTCAAGTACTAAGGCTTTTCGTTTTGCAGGTCTCTTTTGCCCACCATGGCTGTTAGAAATGAGGACAATGCTACAATCATCTTATGAGAATTAACATTTCACCTGCACACCCCATCCGTGCATCATTGCGCGGTTACTAACAAGCAACTGCACACACCTCTCTAAAAACTGGAGTTCTGTGTATAAGTGCCACCCGACAGCATCCCCATACGTCATAAGTGCAAGTAACTTACATTATCCTTACCAATATTTCACGATACACTTACCGCACGCACGAAAATGTTATATTCTATTTTCATGAGGTAGACGAACAAGTCTCAAGGGAACTTTTAAGATGCAGATCTTCCCATGTACAACCCTATCCAGCCTATGACGAAGACAACTCAAAAATCTGTATCAGCTGTACAGGGGTTGAGCCGTGACGAAGGCCTTACCTAATCCTTCACCTACCACATGCACGACAATCGTATGTTCCATTTTCGTGACCTCCCTTAAGGTGGTCACTCGAGCCTCAAGTGAACTCTAAAAAGACACACTTGCACTTCTTTTGAGATGCACCTGTACTTGTCTACGATGCTCTACGGGCACGGACAACCCCAAACTCCGGAGTTGTTGTCTGTTCCTATTAAATCCCCGACGCAGAGTGCACCAGTACCCAAACCTGGTACCAGTACCCTAACACGGCACCGGACGCGGTACAGGATGCTGTGTAAGATGTGGTACCGGACCCAAACCAGTACCAGATGTGGTACCGGGCGTGAACCGGACGGGGTATCGGACGCAAACTGGTACCGGGTTAGGGTACCAGTAATGGATTGGGGTTCCAGTACTAGATTACGGTATCAGTACTGGACGCGTCCTGAGGTTCAGTCCATGTCTGGTACTGCACCCCGAGGGGAGTGGAGTCTTGACTCTACGAACAGCCAGCATATATAAAAAAAAAATAAATAAAAAATAAAAAAAAAAGATTTGGGGACACCCAAATATCAATATATGACAAGTTGGGAATGCGAATGTGTTGAAACTTCATCTTCAGACAAACATCTTAGAAGTCATGTTTGAGTTTTTGTTGGACTTCAGATCTATGTAACTGATTGGTACTGTTGCACATGTCATGTCTTTATACACTCTGAGGTTCACAGCACAAATGGACTGTTCTCACGTCATTGCGCACAGAAGCCTTTCTCTAAGACCAAACAAACTTGGATGTTTCTGGTACAGAAAAAATGGCATTAATCCCTAAGACAACTTTTTGCATGAAGAATAGGGAAAAATAGATGGGATTTATGAGTTTAAATCCCTGGATTTGGTCTCACGACTAAAAATCAAAAACAACCATCCCTTTGTATTACCCTCTCCATGAGAATCAAAGTCACCCGATTCTTCTTTTTATCTTTATTCTACTGGTCAGTTTGATTTCCAGCAGGTCAAGCTGACCGTGTCTACATGTCGAGGTACACTGAGCTGCAGCCCCGTGGTCACATGGCGTTCTGGTTGCGTGTACATAATGCTGAAGTGGTGAAACTAATGCTGCAGACATTTATGATAGGAAATAAAAAGAATTTGAATGACTCCCGTCTATTTATCTCAAACAGCGATTGCCTTGCATTCAAATCTCTTTTTTCCCCTTTTTTAATAGAGCAAATAAAAGCCTCAGCCGCTTTAGTCTGACATTCATGCTGAAGTAAATTGCAGGTGATGGTGGCTTTCAGCTGAATGCTGGGAACCATACTTATTCTAACAAAAGAGGGCTGTAGAAAATGCTGCAGGATTTCACACACAGGCTTTGCTCCATTCCATTCCTTGATTCCGACCCCCCCGTCGCAGGACTTTGCTTTTCATTCATCAGTTACCAAGTGATTTTTCAAACAGTGAAATTCCAAAACCAGCTTTGTGTGATGACTGTGTGACACCAGCTATCTACAGCAAATCAAAATGTCCTGTAACCGTCTTCTTCTTTTAAATCTGGCCTCACATTAATGCTTTTCCAATCTGGTGGAGTTTCATCCAATTTTCTCTTAAATAACTCTGGCTACATAACATACATTAAACAAAGGTCACAGCTTTTTGAAGTGCAAAGAGAAAAAAAACAAAGCACGAAACAATGTATCATCAAACAGAACATTCTTTTTTGGATTTATTACTCTTGCTTTATTTATGTGGTGTCTGGCCAGTAAAACTCAACATTTTCTCCACGAGCGTCTCACTTTTATCTAGTTTCTTTCATGTTTGAACATAAGAAACCTCTTTTTTGCTTCTGGCTTTAATGCTATTGAGAAGACTTTTTAGAGAAATCCAGAAACTCTGATGTGTCTTGGAACAGCAAAGCCAAAGACTAATTTTTTTTAAGTGTGATTACTGCACATTATGAGAGAAAAGAAAAAGCTTTTCGTAAATTGATCTAGACAGGAACGGCGTGTCTGTTTCGGTAGCGGCTGATGAGCTTGCTGCTATAGATAGCAGCTTTTGGTCACTCTGTCATCCGACTCGCTCTTCTGCAGAAGCAGGTCTTAACACTGGAGTTAAGCTGCTGTCGGCTAACGCTCACACAAGAGACGAGGGTCCTCAGAAGTAAAACTCTGGGCAGTATCACATGTCAGACAGCAGCAGGGACAGCCAGCATGATAAAAGCAGAGAGAGGGAAGGTAATCTGCTCAGGGATCTGTACGAGCAAATATCATCCAGCAGAGCCGAGAACATGAGTCCAAGGCTGACGGAAAATGAATTCAGTCTACAGCTTTCAGAAAAAGAGAAGAAAGAAATGTGGTAAAAATGTTAACTAACCTGAGGAAGCGTTTATTAAAATCAAGACAGACACATTTAATGGCATTCAGCTCAGTCTTGTACGTTCACACCGGCTCTGTCGCCTCATATTTAGGCAGCCGCTTCCACTGAAAAGTCTATTCAAACACACTTAAACCCTCGTTTAAGGCATCAGGTTCAGAACTCTTATGTACACGTCGCCACACGAGTTTTTAAGTCCAATCTCAGGCTCTACATACAACACGACCATTCATCAGGCTGGAAGTTCAACTAGTTAAACTTTGCTAAAATTGCAAAAAACAGGCTGAACTTTGATAAATCAGGTGCTCTCAGACCTGATAGTGACATAAGGATGGTATCCTTTTCAAATCACAGCAGTACCAACCATTAATACTATTAATGATTGCAATATATTGTGATTTTGTTTGAAGAGGCTGTAAAACATATTTGTTATCCTTTGGTCAGACGTAGATAGAGGGCGCATGTTGGGAGACTGGAGTTGTCCCGTGCACCAATGTGACTGTGTGGTAACGTAGGGTTCTTTGTAAGAAATTAACCTCAATGAATGACCACACTTTACCGCTCAGCT
>NC_050512.1:31678497-31682004 GCF_002922805.2 Oryzias melastigma
TCAACAATTTTGCACTAACTAGTAGCACTGCTGTTCTTGTTTATTATTGTTAACACTGAATTTTACACATAATTCAATTTCAATTGGTGTCAATTCTTTTCAAAAACATGTATTACTGATTTCAGCAACGTTGCACTAAAGTGTCTATTATTGGTTCAACAAAATAAGACACAAGTTGTTTATTATGATTTTGATCAAGCTAAAAAATAAATGGGGATATATTTTCCTGAAAAAAAATATGTGTTCTATATATTGTGAGTAATTAGACATGATATTATCAAGTATGGCGATAGCGATGATATTGAAAGCCATGAATCGCGTATCATATCATGAGGTACCCAGGGATTCCCAGCCCTATTTTATCAGTGTGTGAATGTGTGTGTGAATGGGACCGTGACTTTAAAAGCCTTTTGGTCCTTTAAAGAAGGTATCAAACGGCTATACAAGTATACGTCATTTACCATTTACATGGTCTTGAAGGAGAAATTAATAAATGTAGTTTGTGCCCAACCGAACCTATATTGAATTTCATATATTGGAATAGAGCTGTAAATGAAAAAGGCTATAGCATAATTCACCAGGTTTGCTACGCTTACACATTTCACATCAGGTCTCTTCCAGTTGACCGTGGCGGACATCCACTTGGGTTATGGTTATGGCTGTATTGGTTTTGTTTTTTTCTTTTTGTTCTGTGTTTGTGTATTTTATCTCTGGTAGAGTGGGACTTCTGTGTTTGTGTGTCGCTCTGTGTTGATTACTTTCAGGTGTGGTGCTGGAAAGGTGTGACCCCATTGGACCAAAGCTGGTGGAGCAGCCTTCAAAAGCACCGTGTGGATCTCCAGATTGTGAGAAGGGAGCTACGCTGCAACAACTATCCACTGCTGCACAGCGCTCTTCTCCACCTGTTTTTGTAGTGTTTTGTTTTAGTCCCACATTATATAGTTAAGTGTTTAGTGTTATGTTCTGAAGTGAAGCTTTCTCCTGTTTATATTGGTCCAGGGAGGTTAGTATTTGTCCTTGTTTTCCCTTTTCTTTTACACATAAGCACCATGGGTTCAGTTAGGTGGAGTTGTTGTTAGTTTGGCCTTGGTTCACCCTGACCCCTTTCACCTTTAAGTTATTTTTAGTTTGTTATCTTGTATTTAAATCTGTATCTTTTTTTATGGAGACAATCTTCTGATGTTGTTGTTGATTTAAAATTTGGACCAAAAAGGATGTTATGTTATGCTCCTCTAGATCCCCTAGACATAGAAAGGGGCATAACAGCTAGTAAAGAATGATGTCTTTTCAAGTATCTCTATGATAAGTGAATTTATGAGCATCAAAGCAGTTGTTTTACTGGAATCAGTACCAGTAGTGACAGTAATTACAATCTGGCTTGTTATAATGGAGAGCAGTCATCTCTAATGGTGACTCCAAAGGTAAAGGTTGGATTGTCCTCTAACCGTCTCCGTCAGAATGTGAGAGTATCTGCTTGATTCCCCGTGGCGTTCCTGGTGAACCTGAATCCTCTGCAGAGTCCCATCCTGTACATTCTCTTTTCCCTGTTTGGCTCCGTCTCCTGAGTCTTATCTTCACCGCCTTCCTGCTCTTTCTCTATTTTTATGTTGAAGAAGGTCTATAATTTTCTCTCCATATGCCAAAGGCAGGAAAAAGCAGCTGCATAAAATGGCAAAGAATAAATCTGTGATTAAACACAAAAGACATTCTTGTTCACTTAAAAAAAAAAAAAAAGTTGAGTCAGTTTATTTCTCCTCAGTCAGTATTTGAAGTTGCAGTACTTTGTACGTATTCACTTCAAATGCTTCTTATTATGATGTGTGAAACATTGTTACTTTAAAATATAAACTGGTTATATGTGATCAAATGAAGAAAATATCATTTCACAGAAACTGTCTCAATTTTCAGCAAATCTTTCAAGCTATTTCATGGTAAAAGTATTTTTTTCTGCGTTTTTGAAGAAGAAGTAAGGGGGTGGTATTATGCCTACAAATGCAAAGAAGCTCACGTACATTTAATAACGCAGACATCAGGTCTCTATGACAGTTTATCTATTTTGTATCCTCATCCCACCTGTGCAGGTTGACTGTGTCTCCTGAAGGGTACCACCCACTTACCTGGGGTTCTCCGTGAACCGCTGAGAAAATGCTTAGACTGGTTTGGTGTTTTTATTGCCTCTGTTTGAATCTTTAGTGATCGTATCATCTGATCTATGCAGTTAACCCTATAATTCTCGAGGCCTTCACCGGCTCCATGAAATACATGCCCTTTGAAGTGAAGTGCAAGAGGGCATCAGAATTTGCTAGTTTCATCCAGAATAAATCCCTATGCTGGATGATAATTATCCTCCACAATTATCAAGATATTTTTGAGCTGCTTCTGAGTCAGCTGATGCCATTTCTCCATCCAGGCTCGCTGTGTGTGTGTAAATTGGACTGGCTAGCGTGCTCTTTATCTGTACTTCCCTCCTGGGAAATTCCTGCAGCCCATTCAGAACCAAAACTTTCATACAAGCATCTTGAGTTGGAGTTTTTGTGACGAACCGGAAGAACATCCGCGAATACAGGAAACCGGAAATGAAGACAAGCACATAAGTTTCTGAGTATAATTCGCGTTTTTTTTTGCATAGTTTGGTCAGAGGAGTGACTTATATAAAACTCAACTTATACATGTGTCTTTTAAAAAAGTAAATAAACTCATATATCCTTTACTTTTACCAACAACCGCTAGAGGGCACTGTAGGTATCAGTATTTGCTACTGAGACAGAGAGACAGAAGAAGAAACGTCAATCAGACTGATCAATGGGTGGAATCCAAAACAAACATGGAGGAGATTCTGACCGTTCCACGTCTGACCTTTGTTTCAAGACATTATTAGTCTTTTTTATATTTTGTATCCCTCCTCTGATTAATGAGGGATATCAAGCAATCAAACTGGGTTAAAAACTGGGGTGTTGGTAAAAGCCTCGTCATTCAAATGCAGCCTCAGTAGATGGTGAGCCTCACCGTCCTCTGAGAGTCTCTGAATGATTCTATGGATCCAGACATGGAGACGTGATTACTGATGCTTTTGGAGAGCAAATAAACCTGATCTCTCAGCATCATCCGAGTCTTTTGTACATTGCAAATGAGATATATAGACGATGCATCCAGGTGGCAATGAGAGGTTTTGACAGTACTCCTACATGCATCTGGACCATCAGGTTTATTAACACATTTTGGACAAGCATCGAGAAAGGCAGTGGGCCCAAATTTGGTTTGTTAATGGCGTTCAGTGTGATTGCAACATTACGCCAAACTGGAGTAAGTGAAACATTGGATCAATTAACAAAAGTTCTGTAATTTGTTACATTTAAAATTATTAGTTTATTTTATATTATATTTTTGCGTTATTTTAACTTTAATTTTAATTTGATATAAATTAATATTTTTTAATGTTTAATTACAGAATCTTTGTTAATTGATCCAATGTTTCACTCTCCTCCCTAAAGTATGACTTCTACTCAA
>NC_050512.1:31682046-31689631 GCF_002922805.2 Oryzias melastigma
ATTTATCCGGGCTTGGGACCGGCACAATGAGACCCTGGCTTGGGCCCCCTCGTGGCTACATTATTTTTTTATTATTTTTTCTCCTTTAATATGCTTTTTTTTTTCCTCTGGAGTGATTTATACTCTTAGGATGGTGTTCTGAATTTCTTGGTTTTATTTTGAAATTCCTTTACTCTTCTTAAACCAAAGCATATTTACTTCTGTGACACAGAAAGCATCCTTTTTCCAGGATGGGAGGATTGTGATATTATATATGACTTTCCATTGTGTTAGAAGAAAGCCCCACTTTGATAAATCCATTTTTTTTTCTACTTTTTTTTTTTTTTTGGTGATCTTAGGTTTTTTTTTAACCTCTTCAGTTTGGATGACACTATCCTATGTAGTGAAAAATCCATCACCCCAAAGACATGATCCCCTCCAGAAAGCATAGTGTATTGTTGCACATCCAAACAAATTCATGGGAAAACTCTTAATACGCCTTCCCGAGAACTAATACAGAGTTTCTCGATCTGCATCCATTTTGAATGAGCTGGAGCAGCTCTGCCTCCAGGCATCAACATAGTTCCAGTTAGTAATACATGTTAAATTCATGAAGACACTTCCCAAGAGACTTACAGCCAAACTCTCTTTGGTATTAGCCTTGTGCTTCGCTGTTTATTTATTATTATTTTTGTTTTGTTTTTAACTTCAAATAAAAAGTTTGGAAGAAAACATATGAGTTTCCCCTTATAGGTCATAACAAAGTGTTTCTAAGATCAGCAAGTTAAATATTGTTAGATCAGTTTTTGACCTTGAGATCAGAGATCTGTTTGATGATCAGCCTGACTGCATGACTGAATGATGAAGATCAGCAGCAAGAATCCCAAGAGCTCCAACTGTACCAAGATAAACTGAAGATAGAGAGGAACGTCTGCATATTTTTTCTGTCAAATCATGTTTCTGTAATGTTATAATTTACTGCTACTTAAATATGAAGTTAGATTTAATTCATTTGTTCCAAAAATGTGTTTTTCTTTACCTAAAAAATCTAAAAATCTCCATGTTAATATTTTGTTTTTATCCAAATTCATGGAGGAAAATAGCACTTTGACATTTTCTGAGATGCGGCATCAAGTTCAGACTCATTCTATTGGAAGTTTCCGGTCTTTTTCCGTTGTTGTGCAGGATTCTGTGCCTGTTTGTCAATATTTGTCAGCATGCTCGTTGGGCATTCTTGTGGCTTGGCCGTGTGTGCCTGTTGCTTGTCAATACGCGGCATCTGTTCATTGAAGACTGCAGATTGCGTGTCTGCTTCATTCAGATGGCTGACAGGAGAAGTGCCAAAACAGCTCTTTTAGACAATCCATTAATGTTGTAAATTACAGTGCAGGAGCGGCATAATCAAAACGATTTTCTGCATGATCACGTCAGCTGGTAGATAAACTAATGAGGAAAATAGAAAAACAAAAGTGCAGCGTGTTCCAGCTTTATTTGGTGGGTTCAAGCACTTCCTATCAAACTCAAGATGCTACTGGTGCATTTAAAGAAGGGTTATTAGGGCTGTTAAATTAAAAAAGTCGCATGGGAGGAAATGTTACAAAAATAATAACATATTGTCCAAAAAAAAATAGTTTACCCCAAACCCTTAAAGCAAGTGCCTGTACAACACCAATTGGATCCACATACAAGCTGCATTCTAATAGTCTACCACTTTGATTTTTTTGTGCCGGTAACCTGAATGCCCCGTACAGTCATCTTTGCATTCCCCTAAAGGCAATTGTGACTAAAGCCTAAAAAACGTGAAAAAAAAAAATATCTTGCCTCCTCTGAGTGACACCATAAAGTCTGGCTTTCTGGGCATCAGGAGGAAAGGTTGAGTACAGGAATGTGATGTGAATAAAAGTTACAAACGTCAAGTGAGGTAAAACTATTTCCTGGTCAATCCAGCTGAAGTGGAAGGCCACGTCTGGAAAAAAGGAGGGTTTGCATTCTCCTTCTACTAGAGAGTAAACACTCCAGATCCCCAGGAGTGTTCAGCTTTTGTCAAAGACGCATTGATAGCCAACAATACCATTTTAAGCACAGACAAACCCTTTCATTTTACATGTTCATACATGTTTCAAGCCTGAAAGCTGTCATTGCGTTACCATTGTCTGTATGCTTTCACGGACTTAATCCTCTGAAAATCACACACAGCAAGTGACAGCCATCGACCTCTTCTCACAATTTCCTTCTTTTCTTCTTCCAGCTGATTTCCACACACACACAGCTTGTCTCAGTGTTTAGTTCCAGCTTCCCAGCAGAGGATTTTTTATTTTAGCATGTATTTTTCTGTTATGGAACATTTGGATTCTCTTTTATCTATTCAGCGGCACTCCTTGATGAAAGTTTCAGCTGCCTTTTTGCCTCCCGCTTTCGCGCGTCATCTCTGCAACGCAGCATCCATTATGAACGATTAGAGCATCTGCCACTTTCCTCATCGCAGAGTAACAATTTCCCTGTTTTATACTTTTCTCTCTCAAAGCACTTAGTGGTAATTTGTCCTGTTTTATATATTAATCAGTGTGTTTATAAGCTGCATTGTTCTCTTCGTCTCTCTGGACACCAGGATTTTGCCACAGCCGGATGCAGAAGCTCAAAGGCTGTCGGAATAACAACATCTTCTGTCCAATCCCCTATTTTACATTTTATGAATGTATGTGCTGTATTTTTCAGACTAAGGCACACTTAAAATACCTTCATTGTCTCTTATGGTCTGAAAATGATGTTTAAAAAGAAGAAGGTATATCCAGAACGGCACAAAGAACAAGATGTTGTTCAGCTTTTGACACATTCTTTCAGGGGTGGCTACACCAAATCAGCTTACACTGATCCATACATTTGATTGGGCAGAGATTTTTTTGCCTTCCTGACACAACGCTGTATTTTATCTGGGTTGGGGACAGGTACAGGGAGACCCAGACACAGACCCTATTTGACTGTACAATGACAATAAAGGCTTTGAGTGCTAAATCTTTGACTGAATTAATGGTTTTATTGCTAAAATGAGAAAAATAATATTAAAAAAGGTATTGCCTACATATTTGTTTTCCAATAATGAAAGATTGTGAATGGTAAAATCTTAGTTTAAACTATCTGTTTTCCCAATTTTAAAAAGTAACTTTGCCATTAGATTAAATTCATAAGTATGTGCATCCTAGAGCCGGATATAGCATAGGCCAGGGTGGGGTTCGGGTACATCCCCAAATGCAGTCACAACCCCCTTAAATAAATAAAAAATAACAAAAAAAAGAAAAAATACAAAACCACACAAAATAATAAAATAA
This sequence comes from Oryzias melastigma, assembly GCF_002922805.2. NCBI lineage: Eukaryota > Metazoa > Chordata > Actinopteri > Beloniformes > Adrianichthyidae > Oryzias > Oryzias melastigma. The sequence continues at coordinate 31,685,352 of NC_050512.1, forward strand.
AAATAAACCCACATGAACCCCCTGCAAAAACTACAAAAGATATAAAATTAAAAATAAATTGAAATAAAAAAATGTAACGACAGACAAATAGACCGAAAGAAAAAGAAAAGATAAATGAAACGTCAACGGGGGACAAACTAGTGTCCTGCTTGTGTGTGTCCCAAGCGTAGTAAATGCAGAGGGTATTGTCAGGGAGAGCAATCATCATAAAACTTAGAGCAAAAATATCAAAAAGATTAAAGGAGAGTATAGATATATGGATAAATGAACTTTCTATGCATTTTAGGGGCTCTGAGGGAAATGACTCCCCAAACTCTCAGCACACTATGTCTGAACTCATTCCCTGCTCCCTATGTAGTACTATATAGTACGTTCACCATTTTGCAATGCTGTCCAAATCTACAACTCCAAAATCAAGTGCTCTAGAAGTTTCTGCGAAGCCTTTGCGAAAAACTAGCGTGCATTGATGCTCACTACATTAACGAATATAGACCACAATGCATTGCGGTCTAACAATTTCTGCAAAAAACATGCTTAAATGTAATTCTTTTTTTCAATAAGCCATCCATATTTTATAATCAAAACACAGTGGAGTCACAAATAGACGTATTGATTCGTATTGATTAGATTTTCACTTTGTGAAATCTACGTCATATCTGGTGTTTAAAAGAAGGAAAAGTAGTGAGCATGGTGTCTCAGTAGCTTTTAAAATTCCCAGAGCCCCAGACTTACCCCTTGATACTCTTCCTGCACCCCATGGTCGGGCTGGCTAAGTCCAGACCCGCTGCACCCCGAGCTGTCTTTATGAAGAACACTTGCTGCCTGTCACAGATCATTGTTGTGGAAAGACGGTTGATGATTACCCATCTGATTTGTTCTGTAGTGAAGCCACACCAGCACCCCTGCACCCTCATTATAAATGGGATAATGGTACAACAGTAATGTCTTACAAGCCAATAATGGAGGGCTTCAGTCGATAATTATTGATCCGCTTGGAGTTGTCTCATTAATGATTCAGGCGGAACCGTACAGTGACAAATCAAAACAGCAGACGTGTCACCCGTATCATCTTTGAGTGTGAAAATCTGAAAACAAACGGCTTAAGCTAAATTCAATTCTGTTATATGTTACCAACTAGAAACAACAGGTGTTCTAAACAAATTAAATAAACATGAGACTCATTCATTAATTTCATACTATGGGGTTCTTAAGGAGAAGAGTCAAGTTTTTTTTCCAGTTTCCAGCGACCGACATTGGAAATTTAAGAGACTCATTAGTTTTGTTTTGACTTGGAGACCATAGGCATACTGTGTCGTATGCATAATTAGAGTATATGGATAGTTTGTAATTATTGTCTCACATTCTGAACAAATGCTAACAATTCATTTGACAGCGGTTTCAAGCAGAACTCGTCCTCTATGGTTGGAAATGAGAAGCATAAGTTGCATTTACAAAAAGAAAAAAAAAATCCAGCAGCGGCAACACGGAGCCGTCATTTAATGGTCGCGGTTTGAGATATGGTGCGCGTCTGCGTAACTCACTAATCCTCGACAGTGTAATTGTTGGCGGCGCGCGGGATTGTCAGAGCGTGGAAAGGCCGTGATTAGCTCTCACCTTACACCATTCAACTCTGTTCTCTGGCATTTCACAGCAGTTTTAGTGTCGCCTTCCCATTAGTTACACAAAAGACCCGAGGTGCCATGCTTTCATTTAGGCTAATTATTTAACTCTAACGATGGGTGTCCTCGTCTTTAGTGGGACACACACAAAAAAGCCGCTCTCAAACATACACAAACGGTTGGTGAATGGAGCTGGATTGATCTAGTTTTTCTTAACAAGGTTGAGTGTTCAGCCAGGAATGCACAGAAACTAACAGGTTCAGTTTAAACTAAATGATGTCTCACAATTTACACAGGAAATACATTAGCATTTTTTCCTTGAATATCATGCTTGAGGCATTTCCGAGAAATATCTTCACAGTGATTGAAGCTTTCATAGATATTTGTTTTTGAAGGATCAGAACAAATACACAGAAACATCAGAATATTTGCGTTCAGTGTCTCAAACAAGCATAAATAAGCAGCATAGTTTGCAACAGTATTACATTTTAATCTAATTTCACAAAAACACTGCGAGACATCTCATAAGAAACATAAAACACAACAGGGGGGTGAAAATCGGTTCTCTTCTGCTAAATATTAAAGAACATTCATCATAATTTTCATGTCTTTCCTCGCTAAATATCTTATCTATGGACAATAAACATAGTTTCATACTTTACATGCGAGTCATTCATCTTTCTCAGTGTGATTTTCATCCCACATGCATAAAAGAAAAGTTAATTTGTTTTCGTATTTGTTCATGCAGTTATCTGATAGTGTGGACTGTCTCCATAAGCTACTAAAAAGAAACAAAAAATAAAATAAAAACTAGAATGTGACATTAAGACTCGATTTAACATAAACTCATTGAGAGAGATAAAAAAATAATTTCTTGTTTCAGATGCTCTGTGTATAGCTTTGCTATTAAAATAAAAAAACAAATTAAAAAGTAGATGAATAAAATTGACTATAGTTTGTTTTGCTGATTGTACAAGTGCTACAATTAAATAAGTGATATCTGTCCATGTTTGAATTAAAATAAAAACAGTTCAACAAACCAGTTTCTTAAAACGAACAACAATCCTCAACAGTAAAAAAACAAAAAGAAGAGGCCCCTCCCTGTTGCTCCCTGCTTGTCCGGTGTGAACTCCACCGGCTGAATCCTTGTTCATGAAATTGGGTATAGTGTGTTTTTGAAACACATGCCCGGTATGAATATAGCTCAATAACTAGCTTGTTTAGCGAGTTTTGGGCAAACAGGTTTCTCAGTATGTTTCTCAACAATGCTAATCAAAATCAAAGCTTGTTCTCTAAGTTATGAGAAAATGTTCTTCTATCAACCCTGAATGTCAAACATCTACCTGAAGAGGATTTGCTTATTTAACACTTTTTCATCTATGACTGTTTTACAGTTTTGTCAAGAGAGCAGTCAAATCTTTTTGTATGTTCAATCTAAAGTTCATTAGTGGAGAATACATCTAACATTTACATTTGTTAAAATACAACAAAACACAAGAGACCTGATGACATTTAAACCACTCAGCCAAAACAAGTGAAGCCGGATTTAATGACACACAAGCTTCAAATAATTTATAGTGGGATCCTTTATTTTCCCTGTTTGGCAGTTTAAAAAAAACTAAATAAACATTCAAACTTAAAAAGTTAACAAGAAGAATACGACAGTGGCACCTAAATGGACAAATTAAAACAAACATGTCATTTCACTGTTTCATTTCTTTACAATACTTATTTAATTTGTACCATTTTAAATAAAGAAATCCTACCAAATGGACACATGTCCCTGAAGCCAACAGAAACAACGTTCTCAAATTTCACCATTCAAGACACCTATCAAAACAGAACAAAACATAAGGCTTTCTTGGTGTCTGTAAAACACACTTTTAACCACTGTTCAAAACACAAAAATATCATCTGGCTAAGATAATTCCAGATACAGAACACAAGAAATTCTCACCGATGCAACGTGCAGTCTACCCCCTTTTTCTCCTGTCTTCCGGGATTTTCCCATAATCCTCTATGTTCAAGACGTGAAATTGGCGCCATCTGAACAGCAAAACTACGCCCTCTGCTGTCCAAAAGTGGAACATACACAACAAGTCCAGTAACTAAAATACACGTGTTACCACCCGGTTACACAAGTCTCTAAAGTTTTAGCTCAAGGTCTCGCTAAACCCACTGTGAAGGCTGCCTGCTAGGCTAACTAGCTTAACGCTAAACCTACAAGTACTTGAAATAAAACAATTCCTGGACAAACTACACAAACAAATAGGCCCATAGGCAATATTTAGCAATTATTTAGTTAGCTTTCACATTAGATTTATTTGTATTTCTTGATCGAAGGTAACAATAATCACTTAAGTGGGCTTATGTCAGCTAGCTTCCCCACAGTTTAGTGCTAAAAACATCAACGGTATTCATGACATTAAGTCCTGTCACATGTTCTGTTTCTCCTGACACATATTGTCTTTTTCTCCATTTGCAGTTACATCAAGTTTTTTAGCCAATCCTTTAAAATCTGTTTCTGTTATTGAGTCATCTGTCCATTTAAGGTATAGATTTTAAAATCGTTCTCTTAGGACAGGCATGTCAAACATACGGCCCGCGGGCCGGACCCGGCCCATTGGATGATTTAATCCGGCCCGTCATAAATTTCTGAGT
>NC_050512.1:31689666-31690204 GCF_002922805.2 Oryzias melastigma
ATATGTAAAGAGCAAAGTTTGTTATTTTTTTAAGCTGAAGTGAATTGTGTGCTCACATTGGATTCATCCATGGACGGATGGATGGACGGATTGTGTGCTACCTTTGTAACTTGTGATCCAAAATGTTTGAGTGACTTCATCTCACTCTTCAAAATGGTTCTGGTTGTCAAAGTAAACAGTCAAATAAAATCATTACATTGTTTCCTTTAACTTCACAATACTGCAGTTCCCTTTAATAAATGTTGACAATTTGTACCAGTCCCGCGTGTCTTTTTTGAGTCTAAAGTTATAAGAAAAAGTGGATGTGCCATACTTTTACCTGACAGGGATATGATAGGCTCCAGCAACCATGTGACCCTAAAAGTCATTATGCCGGATTTTATATATATTAGCAGTGCAGAGCAGTATAAGCTCACACCTGCTTTAAAGACAAACAAGGAGAATAGCTACAACAAAAAAGGACCACTGACTCTTCAAGGTGTGCAGATTAACAAGAGATAATCATCTAATAAAGAACTGTATGGATTTCAGCCCATGT
>NC_050512.1:31690798-31692095 GCF_002922805.2 Oryzias melastigma
GTGACTTCATCTCACTCTTCAAAATGGTTCTGGTTGTCAAAGTAAACAGTCAAATAAAATAAATACATCGTTACCTTTAACTTCACAATACTGCAGTTCACTTTAAGACATGTTGACAGTTTGTAGTGTGTCTTTTTTGAGTCCAAAGTTATAAGAAAAAGTGGATGTGCCATACTTTTACCTGACAGGGATATTATAGGCTCCAGCAACCATGTGACCCTAAAAGGCATTAAGCAGGATTTTATATATCACCAGTGCAGAGCAGTATAAGCTCACACCTGCTTTAAAGACAAACAAGGAGAATAGCTATAACAAAAAAGGACCACTGACTCTTCAAGGTGTGCAGATTAACAAGAGATAATCATCTAATAAAGAACTGTATGGATTTCAGCCCATGTATGTTTATATTTGAAACAAGGAGAGACATGAAATCATACCACTATCAAAGACTTTTGGTGTCAGCAAGTTCCAGCCATTAGAGAGAATGTTCAATAATAGATAAGGCCTAATGGGTTCTTTGCTGCTGCTTCTGGCTGTGTTTGACATGTAGTGTGATAATGACTGTAAAAGAGAGGCAGGAGCACCAGATGTATGGTTAATATCCTATTTTGGTGCTGAGGACGCCCCTCTTTTTCATGGCGTTTTACAGTCACTGTGTGCCTTGGATTTCCAATTTGTAATCAAAGCTTAGATATCTTTAGAGTTAAAAAGCATATTTTATGGTTTTCTCAATTGTTATATTCTGTAGGTCTTGATTTTTGTTGAGGATTTGTCAGGGCATCAGTCAGAATGAAGGTTATTTTCAAAAGTTCAAAATGGAAAGACGTGTTGCCTGTGAAACATTACCCTACACTCGTTCCCCTTTCCTTTTATTCTTTGCCCTCTCAACTTAAAGTGCTTTCTGAATGTCTTACTAACAAATATCTTTTGCAAATGAAACACACGTTGTGAAGTTGATTGATTTTCTGCCAATGTTTCCTGTCTGTGTACTTGAGATAAGGGGAGGTGGTTGTTAAACATGGGTGACATTAATTCAGAAGGCACAGGCTGAGATTGAGGTGAGGCAGTATAAACAGATCTACACTAATGGGTCCATCCCTCTGAGACGGCAGTGAACTGAAGCCCTGAGATAACCACAGACCCAAACCTGCTGGAACTCGGCAACAAGAAAATTACTGGCAAATAAGTGATGAGACGTCTGGAGGACTGTCAGCTCATTCAGTGTGAAAATGAGACGATTATTTATATCACAAAAGTTCCTATCACTGTTTTAACAAATCAATCTGCTTTCAGGGAT
>NC_050512.1:31692229-31711833 GCF_002922805.2 Oryzias melastigma
TATATCACAAAAGTTCCTATCGCTGTTTTAACAAATCAATCTGCTTTCAGGCATTTTTTTTCTAGTGTAAATTGAAATGCACCAGACTGGTGCTTTGCAGTCAGCTCAGATCCAATGGATTCCTGTTTTAAATCACACTATTTTCCCCTCAGAACAAGCATAGATTTTCCTCTAGACAAAAATCCTGCCCGTTGGCTTGGTTTGGGGTGTCCACAGTTGGTTGTTTGTGTTCGGACTGGTAGCCTGTCAAGGGTGCACTCCCCTGGTGACAGCTGCGACAGATTCATGCCCACTTGGAGGCCTTGGAGAGGATGAGGCAGGTAGAGCAAGTCAATGAACAGATGCAAATGCATGCATCAGAGGGGGCAACAGAAGAGCAGCCGACACAAAACATTTTTATCATCTGTCTTTTAAAATGCGGCTGCTTTTTCAAATATATAACAATGAAAAACAAGAAAATATGTCACAAATCAAGAATTACGCTCACACAGAATGGAGGAGTCTCCATAAAGATGATGGATTTAATTAAGAAACAAACAATAATTTCTGAATTATTATAATTAATTGAGCTTTTATTAAAAAAAATATTTTATTCCTGTAGACATGAAAGGCTGAAAATCAAACATTTTTTTGGCAGTGCAGGGTCGCACTGCATTAATATTTCATGGTTTTTCTAAACTCTCATATCTGTTATGGAGCATATTTGTTTAGAATTAGAAGACAGAATGAAGCAGCTCTAAAATAATTAAGAGTTTGCTCCATGAGAGGCAACATTCCTCTGACTGACATGTTTTTTAGGAGACTGTTGCCTATTTATGTCTGTATGGAGCATAAATAGATAAAGTCGGCAGGAACCTGTGTTCAAACAGGGATTTCTTTTTTTATGAGACAGAGCATTAAAAACACAGAGGTAAAGGGGTATATTAAGCATTAATATTCCACATTTACATTTAAAACTCCAACCAGCATGCTTTAAAAGACACATGTAGCACATTTGTTTGAAGTAAATTCTATCAAAGGTAGTAAAAATAAGGCAAATATTTTAAAAGTTTTTCTTTTCACACCCAGAAATAGCATGCCTCGATCTCTGAGGCTCCGCCTTTCGTTACATTGATGTCATCCTAGAACCGGCCTTGGTAGCACGTCTGTGTTTCACCTGAAAAAAAACATCCAAACTTTTTCAAATGTGGATATGCATTTAGTGCATCCTGCCTTAAGGAGCCCTGGATGTTTCTTCCATCACAGATAAAGTGGTGATCGCTAATGGGTTCATTTATGTGCTGAAATTTGGTCATAAGATGCAGACAATAACATCAGATTAACATTTATGGATTAAGTGAAATGATGAGAAGATTGTTCTGCTTAGCACTGTAAACCTTTCTGTTCAATTTGAAGCATCATAAAACTCCATATCAAAAATTCTCTTCACTTTCAGGCAGATCATCTTCCTTAAGGACAAAGCAAGCTTTCTGTCTTTGCTCAGTAATCCATGTTCAAACCAGTTCTTCTAATTTGTCATCCGCTTTTTCCACCTGGAAATCGTTCCCTTTCTCCACCCGTCTTCCCAATATCACCCGTCTGCTTGCGCCATTCTTGACTGTTTAGGATCCACTTGAAATGTCGTGCAGCTTCCTCACCAGAATGTTCTTTGTCGTATGCCACCGCATGAAGTTTAAATACTAAATCGAATGATTTAGCCCTGGACCACAACACAAATAGCACACACAGCCAGCGTCCGCATGACTGTGCACGAGCCAGGGAAGCTCGCAAAGCTAGCTGATCACCGCTAGTGATCGCTTGCTAGTGATCGCAAAGCAGATGATCACTGTTAGCTTCGCAAAGAAAGTGTGTGTTTGTATTAGTTTGGAGGCGGTGCTGGCAGTGCTGACGCTTCCTGGAAGGGGCTGTTGTCTACGTCACCATGTGAAAAACCACTTATTTTCGTGGACTAGGAGGGGCTGATGCTCAGAGAGCAGGGCTTTAGAGACATACTCAGAGATGTGTGAATGGATCAAAATACAGCTAAATGAGGAATTATCATTGTAAAACACTTAAAATAAATAAAAAAGATTTTGTATCACATAGGCCTTTTAAGTGTCCACTTGAGTACAAGCTACTGAGGGCGGTGTGAATGTAGCTTCAGGCTTCTCTCTTAAATAAGAACATACAATTGGTTCAATGGTTCAATACACCTTACATTTACCATAATTAAAACATTTACATGTTTTAATTAAAAAATAATATATCTGAAAATATCTGTCATCATCTTACAATTAAAGTAGTATGTCAGACATTTTGAAACGAACAAATACCTGAGTAAAAAAATAATTCTTATTTACTTAGGCTAAACAGTTCAATGCTTTTTAGGAGCTGATTTACAAATTATTTTGAAAAGAAGCGGAGGGACCTATAATCCATAACCCTGCCATGACGTTTTTGTTTATCCAGTCCATCATAGGGTGTCGTGCTGTTACTCTTCTTGAATTAAATATATAACTTTGCTTTGCAAAGTATTCATAATTATAACTTCAGTTCAAATTTGTGGTTTTCCATTCCCCGTTTTGTGGAGTACAACTTCAAAAGTTGATGACGATATCTAGAGTTTTGTGGAATACAAACATTGGTAAATTATTTGTAGGATATTTACAACAGAGTAGAGTAGTGTTAGCACTCATACTTCACAGCAAGAAGGCTCTGGTTTAAGTCCCTTCTTTAAATGTTCTCCATGAGTTTTCTCCTGGTACGCTGGCCTCCTCCTACAGCCCGAAAACATGCTTTGTAGGTTAATTGATGATAACAAATTGTCCCAGGTGTAAGTGTGTGGACATGAAACAAACTGACAGCCTTTTCCAGGGTAAACCCTCCTTTCGCCCAACACTGGATAACTGGGATAGGCTCCAGCAGCCTCGTGACCCTGAGGAAGATTAAGCAGGTTCAGAAAATGAATGGACAGATGCCTAAACTTCTAAACAGTGTTTCTCTATCACAATTACTGAGGTTTGTTGAGGTTTTCTTTTTTTTTTTTTTTTTTTTTTTTTTTTATGCCATCACGATCAAGACCTTTCCTGCCTTTTACATGAAGCGCCATCCTCAAATAAATAAATAAAAAACTATTTATTTTTAAAGTTACATCAAATATTAACATGTTTTGTGAATATTTACCCCAATCCAATAGAAGTTGTAAGTTGTTCAGTTAAAAAAGACTCTCTTCTTGGAAAACTGTGGTAATTTGACACTTTTGATCAAAAATTACTGCTTTAAAAAAATCATACTCATAAGTTATGACAATACACTCCAGACTGTGCCTGTAAATAACCTTCCCAGCGTTTTTATTAATCAGCTTATGGTGAGCACATGAACCCGTCAGGTATTTTTGACACTGTTGCAAACGTGGGAGGAAATGTGGAGGGGGAATTACTGGAGTGAAGAAAGACATTTCACAAAATATAGGACAGAGAGAAAAATTAAAAGCTTCGACCGTTGCCAAGTAGCCCTGTGTGCTGACAGTCTCTAAGGATGCTCCTCCGACAGCTGAACACGTCTGATAAGAAATGAGCCAAAGAAAAGCATCAGAAAGAAAGGTACCAATTCTTAAAGGGATGCAGGAGAGATGAGGCAGGATGGAGCGTGGAAGATGATCCTAATGTGATAGAAATAAAGAAAGTGTGCGGTGTAAGCTCAAATGGAAAGGTATCTTCTGTTTCTGACTATAAGTGCAACTAAAGTGCACTGCTATTCTTTTAACAGAATGAAAATATGCTCCGAAAAAATGCATGAACAATTTCTGAATGATGTCTTCCACTGAAATCCGCTTATAATGGATCCAACCAAACTGATTCCAATCTCTAAGCTTTATAAGTCAGACTTGAATTAAAATAGCCCACCTTCAAGGTACCTTTTTCGCATTAATAATTATTCCAACAGTACTCCACATTACCTTTTTTTACTATCAGTTTTAATTAAACTCAGAAAGTCATTCTGAATGTAGGAACTTTGTAATTCTGGTTGTAAAATATTATTTTTTTTCTACAAGGCCTTGAACGTTAGAAAATAAATATCCAAAACTTTTAGATCCACATTCCCATTTGGATCACTTCAGAAGGGTGAAAGCTAAAAAAAAAAAAAAAAAAAAAAAAAAAAAATTAAAGTTGTAACTTTGATTTCCCCTGTGCCTTTTTAGAAAAATAATTTTGTTTAAAATTATGAATATTGTAGAAATTAATTAATTTGTGGGTCAGTTTTTCTAAAAAAAAAAAAATTATCTTAACATTAAACTTTTTTTTTTGGAAAAAGTTAACTTATTTCTTGATTGTATTCTTTCTAACAAAAATTACTTTTGGCCAGTACAACATTTTTTAGATTTGATCAAGTTCTAAATAATTTCTACATCATCTAATTTACCACTAAAAATTAATAAAACACAGAACAAAATCCTAAAGCCTTATAAGAATATATGTATAAATGTTTGGTGGAGTTTAGGGCAAGACATTTAAATTGTTATATTTGAAAATAATATAGTTCTAAATCCCTGCATGACACACCTCAGACTGGTTTCAATCAGAGCTTTCAGAGCTGTGAGCACACTTTAAGAGGGAATATCAGTAGAGCCTATCAAGTTATCTTTAGCAGTTTGCTAAAATATAATTTGGAGAAATATCAAAGGTAAATACCTTAATGGTGAAGGCTTTTATGGAAAGGAAAAGATGTGAATAAAATCATGGATAATGTTTTCTTTCTTTCATTTTTGAACTTGGATGAGAGAATTTATGAAGTTGCTTTAAAGGTTGTCTTATCTCAGAAACCTGGCTAAATCACAGTATGGCAGACAGCCTTCCACAGATTGTCTTCCAGGTTAAAGCTTTGCCAGGTTTATTGCAACCAAGGGCCAGGAGAAACATGAGGAGAAGGGTCCTGTGTGTCTGTAAGTATAGATTAGTATTCAAACTGTAGATTAGTAAAATAAATTAAAAAAAAGTCACTGTTCTAAGGCAGTAGATCAGGGGCGTCCAAAGTCAGTCCTCGAGGGCCGTGTCCCACATGTTTCCAACTTACCATTGAAGCTCCTTATTGGCCAAGCACTCGTGATCCAGGTAATCAGCAGCAGACGAGGCAGGGTTTTGGAAAATCAGCAGGAGGCGGCCCTTGAGGCCTGACTTTGGACACCCCTGCAGTGGGGCTTATAAAAGTGAAATGTTGGTTGAATTATAGCAGTTTTCGGCAGTATTTGTCACACTGGTGACATCCAATGAGAAGTCTTCAATCGTGTTATGTTGGTATATTTTAGAAACTGCTGGTCTGTGTCAAAGAAGTTATTTCTTTTATATATGCTTTATTAACCTATTTTTATCTATATTATCCATACAATAAATAGCAAGATATCTGGGACTTTTTTTCTCCCACTTTTTAACCATTAATCTACTTTAATTTACATAAAAGTTGGCTACCACAGGGGATTCAACCCCAGTTCATTTGAGCAACTTGAACAGCTTTTACTGTTAAAGCTGAAATGTTACCTTTCTTCCAATTACTTCTGTATGGAAGAAAAGGCCTGAGTTTACTCTCAGACCTGTCAACAAACCCCCAGAGATCTGCTTGTTCTCCTGAAACCCGCACGAGGACAAGCTCAGCCTTTATTCTTCTCCTCCTCTCTCAAGAAGTGGTTTCAGTTCCCTGAAAGAGAAAAGACAGTTGATTTAATAAAGGCTCTTCATGCCGATGTGATTTGGAAACCATGTTACCAATCTCTCACAGATGCACAACTGTTTACTGGTACAATAAGTCACAGTCAAATTGCAGAATCACTTCACAACTGGGATAAACTCAATCAACATGGGCTCTCACCAGAGAACAGCTTGGGCGACGATGGGCCCCCCAGCGACCCCAAACAGAATAAAGAGGGGGTAGAACGTGCATGGCATCAACAGTGCCGCCATATGTGTCAAAAAGTGCTTTATTTTTCGACTGCCACCATACCACCGAGGGAGTCTCCCCATATGGAGCTTCCTGTGAGTGAATGAAGCTCACAGATGTTTCAGCATCTGGTTGATCCTTTTGCTGTGTGCCAAAGCAGCAGACATCATCAAACGGAGCGGTACAAGCATTTTCTGCACAGCTTCCTATTATTCAGCACTTAAGCTAACTGTACGCCTCGTCATAATAGGTTCATTGAACCTATTTGTTCCTATACCTCTAACTTCCATTTTTCTTCTCTTTATTCTGCCAATTAAGTTTCTTCCTGGGCTAACAACTGTTAGTACAGCAAAGAGATCCATGCAGATATACTTCAATATGTTAAAAAGAAAATATGTTTCCAAGTCTGTATCCTAATGATCACACATTATTGCTTTTATAAGACAGAATACAGATGTAGAAGTGAAATGACTGGTTAATAATAGATACATTATGCTAAAAAAAAATATATATATATGTCTTTACATATCTTTTTGAAGTTTTCACACTCAAAACAAATAATTGTTGATTTATGTTCTTGATGAAACCAATAGAACCAACAGGCTGCGATACGTCCACATGGGGGACCCGTCTGCACTACACTCAGCTGCAGTTTTGGGGACTGTATTGTCTCCTGCTCTGTTTTTGCAGAAGTTTCCAGACAATACAGTCATTGTGGCCTGCATCAGAGGCAGAAAAGGGAGAGTACACGAGGCTGGTGGAAAACTGTATCGCCTGGTGCAGGAAGAACCAGCTGCAGCTGAATGTTCAGAAGACCAAAGGAATTGTTTTCATGGGAGGTCCCCTTTAAACTTCAGAAGACACCTTGGCACATACACATCGTGGGAGACGGCATTGGGAGTTGTGTTGGACAGTAAGCTGGACAGTACCAGCAAGAGCCAGTCTGGGTTTTACTTTCCGTGGTGGAGAGTGCCCTCCTCTATGCTGCCATGTGCTGATGTAGCACCAGACAGAATAACATCTTCAGGCTAAAAAAGATCATCAGAAGGGTGTGCTCTATAGTTGGGCTGAAGTTGGCCTCTGCAGAGGAGGTGGCACAGCAGAGGTTTCTGTCCGGGTTCAGAGCCATCATGATCAATCCCTCACACTCCCAGCTCATGCCTTTACTGAGAGAAGAAGCATGTTCATCAGCAGAGGACTGTCCCAGGGCTGCTCCACAGACAGGCTGAGGAAGTCTATCGCCACTTTTGTTTTCAGACATTATAAAAAGTTGTTTTTTAGAAAAAAATGTATGCTTTTAAGTGAACCTTTTACTGCAGAAAATACAGTGCTCAAACTATAAGCCGGTGTTCTCTGGAGGGCGTTATATGCTGAAGGAGAGGTTCAAAAAGACTCTATCACTGAGAAAGGCTTTGAAATATTGAAACAAAAACATCCTTCAGCATATACTAAAAAAGAAATAAAAATTATGTGAAAAGTAATAAATATAAGAACATGTTTAAGATTTAAGTTTCAATAAATTACAATTATTATACATCTGAAACTATATATTTACTTATAGCATTTTATGGTCTTACTTTATCGTCATCGAGAAACCTCCTAACGTAAGTACCATCTAAACAACAAATCACTTATATTTTTACCGGCTTTAACAATTTCATAGATAAAAGTAAATGACCAGAATATATGTGAGGCTTATTTTTGCCACTCTGGTTCCTTTTTTTAAAACTCTGCACCACCAAAACCTTCACTTTTACCTTTTTGGTTTTATTTCTTTTTTAATTTAATCCTACTAAAACTGTCTTTTTAACCAAAAACTAAGATGCATGTCTTTTTCACTGAACCCTTAACATGTTATACATAAAACTGAGTCTAACCCATGAAGCCATCAAATGATCTACCTGACTTCAAGTTAATAAAGTGGACAGAGGACAAATATATTGTGTTTATTTTGCAAAAAGACATGCTTCTTAACGTATTTAAATTGTTTTAAGCCAAATTGAAGTACTGCAGTTTTGTTTTTTCCTGAAGACACTCCGCGTCGGTAGCAGAGGCATTGAAAAGCCTCTTTGAACTGGACTTGTTCTGGTCTATGACTGGGATCACCATTGACCACCTCTGCTGCTGTAGGCAGGCTTAAAGTACAAGGAGCTGCTTAAGATGAATACGGTGAGCGTTTGGCTGCTCTGTAATGATCTTCAACAACAGAGGGCCTTGCAGGACCAACAGCTCCTCACAGAGTTGATTCAGGATAAATCAGGAGGTCTTTTGAAAAAGGTTTGCATAGTCTGGAAACTCAGCTTGAAAGCCGTTTGTTTGTCACACTCTGCCTGCACCAGAATGACAACTAAATGATAGATCTAACTTATTTTGATAACTGACTTAGAGGGAAATGACAATGTGAAATGTCAGGCCAACGAGTATAATACATGTAAACTGCAATTCAGTTTTAAGCTTTGCTTTCTTGCAGTATACATGCAATAAAATATTATGATGAAAAAAGAAAATTTAGCAATATTTTAGACACTTTTTAGTATTTTGTTTAAGTAAAAGTCATACAACCAGATGAAATACAACCAAAAGATATTTCAAGAAAATCCATACTCTTTAAAATATTTAGACTATGTTAACAGTTGGAAAGATGGTCTCACATGTGAAGTTCATCTCTAACCTTCAGTCACAACAACCTTCAAGGGGTAAACCTGGAGAGACTACATCTCTCGGCTGGCCTGGGAACGCTTCGGATTCCCCCCAGAGGAGCTGGAGGAAGTGGCCGGGGAGAGGGAAGTTTGAGCATTTTCCCCCTTGACCTAGTCCCGGATAAATGGAAGAAGATGGATGGATGAACGTCTTTGTACTTGGAGGAGGTGATTTTTGAGGCATATAAAAATGACATATTTTAAATTCAATGAGCCACGTGACCAACAACCGGATGTAGTTGTGCAGTGTCTCAGCAGGCACCACAAGAGGTCCCACAGCATCACAGAGATCATCAGAAGTTGAGTGTGTCATGCAGAATTGTTGGATCCACAGCTCCTATGTAAAATCACCAGCCACAATTTCCCCAAATGCCTTAATCTGTACCCGCTACTACATAGCTCGCCGCTCCATGGTCTGAATATGATACTGACGTCTCCTTTGATAGATGATGATGAGCGCTTGTGCTGTGACAGAATATCTCTGCTGTAGATCTAAGTATTATTCACATTTTTGAATGACTTATGACGCGAGTTGGTTTGTGTTTATTCGCAAAATCAAGATCTAATGGAAACAGTGTAATTCCAAAATTGTGGGTTTTTTTGGACATTTCTAGAATTTTGCGCATATATGTAATGGAAATGCAGCTAGTAAGTGCAAGGAGCAAAAAAAAGTTCAACACCCCGGCTTAACACTTGATCAAATTGGTCTTTTTGCTCTATTTGTTTAGTTTCACATTAATGCTGTTTGGAGTTCAAAACCAGAATACCCAATCCATTCAGTGTAAACAAACTGGTAACGCAACTTTCTATCAATATGCCAACGGCTTCAAATCTAAAATAAATTAAATATTTTCAGCCCCACAGAGTTTATTTGTCAGTAATCTATACAAAAACAGAATAGTTGAAAAAATTAAGGCATTCTTTGACTCTTTTCCTCTGGAGGCAGCCGGCTGTCACATCAACGCACATGTGGAGCTCACACAGCCAGCCAGATGACAGACAGGCTAGTGTTTACATGGTGGAAGCTTTTACATGACACTGAATTTAGAGTTTAACAGGCCAAGACCAGCATCAGAGTGAAAAGCTTAATGTGCTGGGATGATAAGAGTATGAAAGCAGAGAAGCACCTGCAGGCTAAGTACAGCTCAGCTAAAGCTGCCACTGTGAGAAAAAATTGCATATTATTAATTCCATTAACATCAACTTTAGAATCACTATCTTCTCACAGAACCCCCTCTAAAAGCCCCGCTGTTTGCTGAACCTCTTATACAAATTATGTGCGATATTTTAAAATCCAATAATGTAATTAGCCGTTTTTGTTTTTTCTGAGGGATTTATGTATGAAAGTATGTGCAATACTTGAGTAGCACTTTTAATCAAGTATGTCACTCACAGCAAAAATCAACAGAAGAGACAATCATTTGCAAAGGTTTTTCAATTACAATTATGCAATTTTATAGCCAAAAATAAAAAATCGGTGTCATTTTCTTATACAAAGTTGGTGCAGAGTGGCAGAAGTTAATCAGAAATTCACCTTGGAGTTGTGGATTACTCAGAAATGTCATTTTCAGCTTTATTTTCTTTGTATAAGTCCTCCATCTTCAAAAACAACGTGAGACAAACATGTTAAAAACAAAAAATCCAGTTTTCATCAGAGTGTGTCTTTAAAATAAGAGGTTGAGTGTCAGCAGAAAAAATAGTTTTAGATTTGACATAAAGCACCACAAGGCCACTGAGTTGATAGTTTAAGTAAAAGTCTGTATTTATTATGAATAAAATCTGCAGAAAAAGAAATGCTCATTCTGGAATCACGGCACATTGGCGTGTCAGAGACCCTGAGGTTTTCGTGGCAGCTCTGGAGGCGCCTGACAGCAAAAATATGTTAAATCATACAAATGCATGGGATATGACTGACATAAACAGATATGACAACACATTTGTGCGCTGATGTGTTCATTGTTGTCCCCACTTAGTGAGTTATTCGATTATATGAGAGAACGGGAATGACTAAAGACGTTTTTTTATTGTGAAAAGGCTGTAATATAATATTTTTTCCTGCAATAAATGACCTATGGAGTGAAGGAGTAACAAAGTGTGCAGGAAAAGGCAGCTGTGAATGAATAGAAACATGGTGGTAAATGTTTTAGCAGAGTTTCTTTAACACGTCACACAGCAAAAATGGTTTCAACATCATATTTCTGAAGTTAAAATAATAGCAGCTTCTGAGTCAGAACCTGAGATTCTGGATTGTTGGCACACTGCCCTTCATTCTCATATGTATTTTTACAATTTAACAATCTGAAAAATGAATACATTTCTCTGCCATATGTGTCAGAAATGTTTTAAATGAGAAAACACATAAAGAAGGTCACATGGGACCACTGGCAACAGCTAAAGTGAGTTTACATTCTAAAAAATATTTAAAAATGGTGAAAAATCCTTGAAAAATAATTATTAAAAAGCACAAAAACTGTTTAAAGGCTATAAAAAAAAGGAAAATTCCTGTCAGCCCATCTGAGATCGAACTGGTTTATTTCTTTTTCCTGAAGGTGTTGCTGTCCCGATTCTATAAGTGGTCATGAATCAGGTTGTGGCAGTCTGGTTTACAGCTGAAGTGAAACCATTTTTCTCAGCTCAGCAGATTTAAAGTGGAAACAATGTAATTTTTAGTGAAACAATCATAATGTGATTGATTTTTTGTTATTATTGTTATTTTATTTATAGTACATAACATAGCTGTAACTTCCTATCATCTTCCTTCTCAGTGTACGTGGTGTCTCCTGATAATAACATTAAAAATAAAAAAGCTGAGTTCACGTTCTGTAGGTCACCACAAAGCACAAACTCGCAGCAAAATCTAATCTAGACTCATCTATTATTAGTGTCCTTCTATTTTTGAATCCTCAGAGTAAACCTATACAGGAAAAAGCCCATTTTAGGATTTTAACCAGCATCTCAACAGGGAGTAAAGCACCAAATCCAATACCATTTAGCTGTTAAATGTTTTCATCCCTGACGATTTTAAAGAGAAACAAGTCAGTGAAAACTCAGACTGTTCTTTAGAAAAAAATTGATAAATGATAGTGATACATGTTTGTGGTTTATGTGGTTTAAACCCATACTCACACCCAAGTCTTCACATATCGACGTATGGCCCTTGTCAAAAATGTACTTTTTGGTAAAGCCAACTTGTTGATTGCTGACCTGCTGGCTGTTTCAATTAATTCAGGGCTTTCCAGGTACCGAGACCACACTAGTACCCTAACCTCAACCTGGTACTGCATCCATACCGCGTCCAGTACCGCCGGCCTGCGTTCAGTACCGCGGCTGTCACGGGGCATGTCCCGAGGACCGGTCTACGCCAAGCCAAAACTCCTGAAACACTGATTTCAATGGGGCCTGACTCAAAGCCCCCAGGCCGACGTTTTTCGACGTGCTGCCTGCTCCCATTTCGATAGAGCTAGAACGTGATCACAGATTCGCACTACTTCAGCCCCAACAGAATGGAATATATATCCAAGAACATGAAAGACCACGCCTGGATGGAGAGGCAGTGTGGTGGTTTCTAACGTGTGGCCACCATTTTCTTTGCTGCTGTGAGTCCTGTTAACAACATTCTATGCTTGGCCACAGTAAGCCCGACAGAAGAGAGATCATTCAAAAATAACAAAGCAGGAGAACAGGGTATTGAGATTTTAAATAAATCCAAAAGTCTGGAAGCAACCTGACCCCCGAACTCTCTCACTGGCTTGCATTCCCAAAACATGTTTAAATGTGCCAATGCATTTTATGGGGCATAAGTTACACGTTGGGTCTGAGGTAGTCCTCGTTACACTTAATTTTTTAGGAGTAAAATATATTCTATGTATGAAATTATAAGTGAAGTGACATTTTTTGCGTTCTTGTGTCACTTTTCCCATAGTGGAAGGCATTAATAAAAGAATATAGGAACAAAATGGCATTTCTGAGTATCTCTTTATTTAAATCTAGAAAATCAGAGAAATAAAAAGCTGTTTGAAAAAGTTTTCTTATGTGACAGAGCAAATGGAATGGCCGCAGCTCCGCTTCATTCTGATACATCCACTTGCAAACAAATAGATCCAAAAACATCTACATGTGGCTCAAAACTGTACGGCTAGATAGCTCTGATATTACTGTCCTTTTTGTTGTACCGGTAATGTTATCTTGGAGTTGGAAAGGGCTGTAAATTAGCGAGAGAGAGTGTAATCAAAGGGATGATGGAATATCAGCTGAGGCTTACTTCCATGTCTACAGTCCAGCCCACAATACAGAGGTGAATTTCTGATGAGCTCCTGCCGCTCTGCAGAAACTTTGTCCAAGAAAATGATAGATATTTTTTTTTGTTTTTGAATAAAAATGATATAATTGTAGTTAAAAGAGCACTAGGAACACTTCTACAATAGATCGAAATATGGTTGGAGTGAGGCTTAAACAAACCAGTGTTCTTTCTTATATGCTTCATAGAAATCTATCTGCTGTTTGGGTTATTCAGGATGCTGCAAACATGAAGATATTTTTTTAAATCGCAAGTATTAAAATATATCAAATCTCTTGTAATTAAAAAAAAAACATTAATACTTAAGAGATTATGTTACCGTTTACTTAAATGTGAAAAACACCCTGTTGCACCGTTTATTAGCCTGCTATCTGATTAAAATAAGCCTTTAGGAGAAAACATTCCTTCATCTTTTCATTTTCTTCACATAATCGTTGAAATCATTTTACCAGTGTTGCATTGACTCATATAATGAATCCAGACACGTTCTTTCACCTCTGCATTCCCACTGGTGACAGGAACCATGCTGTCAGCTGCTATGCTGCAGGCGTAAAATGGGTCCCAGACCGTTTTGATGCCGCTGTGCTCAGCAGGTGCACCACAAAGGCTTTCTGTGTCTCATTCTTCCTCGCTGACCAGCACAGCGCTCCAAAAGCACAAGAGGATTGAAGGAATTCTTCAAGTTCCTGATTAGCTGCTTATTGTTTATAGTGGTGAACTGATTACAGGGAAGATGGTTTTGTATAGATGTGAAAGAAGAGGTAAAAGAAGCAGTAAATGTCCATATGTTTTTTTTTTTTTTTTTGGAAAGATAAAAAAAAAATGTTCTCAGTGATAAAGGGCAGACATAGCTGGAAAGGACCTCAAACCCTAAAACGTACACATTGGATACGGGATTTGCTCATGAGAACTCTCCAGATGGATTCATTTGAATAATGGTACATTAAGTTCATAGTTTCCAAATTAAACTGGTTGCTTAAAAAGGACAGATTTTAGTTAAACTGCTTGAATGAAGAAGATTTTGCGGTTAAATTCACCCAACAGTTTGAATATATTTTACAAGTTTGTTTTATTGTGAAACAGAACTTTTATCAAAAACTGCCAATAAAATCCTCAAAAAAAAAAATTCATTCTATAGCCCAATTTCAGAAAAACCTCATTGGGCTTCATGGCGGTCATTTTACAGAAGCAGAAGGTCGGTCATAAAATAA
The DNA here is from genome assembly GCF_002922805.2 of Oryzias melastigma. NCBI lineage: Eukaryota > Metazoa > Chordata > Actinopteri > Beloniformes > Adrianichthyidae > Oryzias > Oryzias melastigma. Next base: position 31,706,347 of record NC_050512.1, read on the forward strand.
AATAATAGCTAAACTAAACTGACTTAATCAAACTGGTTATCCATGCCCTTAGACCCTCCCTCCCGGTAAGGAAAAACTCCTAAAAAAAACCTGATTTAGGAAAAACAGAAGAAAAATTTAGGGATGCCCACATCCCAGGACGGACAGGCGATTTACCAGGACTATTAAAGAAGAATAAGTCTATCTGATTGTACAACTATGTATTTGAATAGAGTTCATTCAGATAGGACTGTGGGACAGGATTTTTTTAATATAAATATAAATTTTTAGTTTATTAGATATGGGAAAATGCGGCATATTTACAATGTAAATAGCCCCTTAAATTGAAATTTTTGTTTGTTTGTTTTATTAATGTGAGAGATAGTAGTACTAAAAGAGTAGTTCATCTAAAGAAATGAAGAAAACAACACAATCAGGACTGAGTTTGTGTCAGAAACTGATAGTTCTGGTAGTGATGGGATTTTTTGTATTGAGTCTTCAATGGTGTCATAGGTGTGGTAGGATTGTGTGCCCAGCGACAGACTGGAGACCTGTCCAGGGTGTACCCTATCTTCGCTCAACAATAGCTGGGACAGGCTCCAGGATCCCCGTGACCTCGAAAGAGCCACAATGTGTTACGAAAATGGACGGATAGATGTCCAACTAGCAAATAAATCTTCAAAAAACATTGCACTGAAATGAGCTAATTTAATGAAATGCTTTAGTGCTTCATGAAGCTTCATCCACCCATCACTGGGATCTGGGCCCAAAATGAAAACCTGAATAAATCAATTCAAAGCATGAAAAAAATAATGAATAATGAAAAGCAGATTACCTGATAGAGCAGAACTGGAAACCAGTAAAGAGGATAATTGACTTAACTCAAGCCAGCTGTGGGATCATCAATTAAAACCAGATGAGATTCTTTTGAGGAGACAGAACAGAACATAAACTAAAAATAATTAACTGAGATCAAACAAACCAAAGAGAACAACCTTCACAGTTTGTGTCGGTGAAGTGATGTTCTGCATCGAGGCTTCAAGCCGTGTGCCGAGTAGTGGAGGCGGCCTTTTGGTCCTGTGTGCATCAAGGCCTACTTCATGTAGGGGAGGAGCTGAAAATGATGGCGCCCAAAGCCTTACTGCCCGGCTGAACCATGTGACTGATTCAGGAAGTGGTTTGCATTGTGGTGTGAATTAGTGCTGCCACAAACGATTATTTCAATAGTCGACTAATCATCGATTATTTTTTCCGATTAGTCGACTAATCGGGTCACGGGCAAACTGGATGTAAAACACACATCATTATATTTTAATTAACTAAAACTAGATATAAAGCATTACCTCTGATAATGCAAGTGTGAATGCTGTTAGCTGAATTTGGCTGCTAAAGATGCTAGCGCTGATAGCAGAAGATACTGCAGTTGGTGGTTGAAATCGCTGAAGCTGATAGCTAGCTAAAATATTAGCTAAATGACAATTTAGCCTAAAAAAACTGAAAAAAAGCCTAAAGTAGCCTAAACAGCTAGCATGCAGCTGAAATATTAGCTAAACTCTACATTAGCCTAAAAAATGGGAAAAAAAAATTAAGTTAGCCAAAACCGCTAGGATGTAGCTGAAATATTAAACTCCAAAATAGCCTTAAAACGTTAATAAATGCCAAAATAGTCCAAAAAGCTAGCACAATGCCATTATACTTTACAGTATATACATTATACTTTAATCTTTACTGCACTCTGACTCTATATAATATAAGATAACGATTAATCGACAAAAAACTAGTCGTCGACTATTTTAATAGTCAATTAGTCGTCGATTAGTCGACTAATCGTGGCAGCCCTAATGTGACTTATGACACAATAGCCAGCACATCAAAAAAGAACAAGTTTTGGACACCTAAAACGCCAAAGAGTGACACAGACTCAATCAAACGCCATTATGTGACGAGTTGGGAATGAGAATGTGTTGGACAGTTACGACACTATTGCAGCTAAGAAAAAAAAAACATGAAATTAAAGTAAACCCTATTCTAATAATGAATACTCCTTACAGTGTAATTTATAGAAATCAAGCCTGTGGTCCATTTGAAGCCAAATTGCATCAAAGTACTGGTTATAAATACAATAAAATATTCATTTTATTTTATATTTTAAACCATATTTTTTACGTTGAGCCTTACTCTGTTTTTCATTTGACTTAAAGAATTAGTTTTCATGCTTAAGAAGATTGTTGCCCATTTTCCATAAAATCTTGTGAGGTAAGAAAAAATCTTTTTGAAAGAAAATAGTTCTGAGTTTAGTTACTGAGGCACACATGAGCCAGCACGCGCACAAAAGGTTCAAGTGGACAAATTACACAGTTTTTATCCAAACAGCCTCTTCTCAAGCATTGGTAAATTCTTAAAAGGAAACCTAGAGTTGTGCAGTGTAGATAATGGTCACAATTACATTGTGCTCTGCTCTAATTCATGGTCTGTTCAGCAAAATTGCCTCACTAGGCCATCTGTTTGCGCTTTGTGTGCCGTTTTCACGTCTCATTCAATGTCATCAAGACTGGCTAATCATAAAGTTCAATTGTGACCTGAAAGCAAATCATGCAATTTGCCAAAATAAAGAGCGTTGGAGAATAACACTCATAAAATAACAGACATTATATATAGCTGTAATACTTTTTCTTTTACATATATATATATTTTTATATTCGTCTGAAATAACTTTTAAATTTAAGCCGTGGGAGTTTCTAAGTGAATTGCTGAACAATCCACCAATTGAGCCTTCTACTTTCAATACAAGCTGATTGTGAAAAGAAATGATCACTTCCCCTCCATCATACCAAAGTTAAAGTAGTACTCTGCAATTGCAAACTAATCAATGTTGCTTGTTGCCAAATGTTTTCCTAAAATACACTTTTTTTTTTTTACACGTTGGTGCTTTACATTTGCTAATATTTTATAACAATGCACAAGACACAAAAAGCATAAAGAGAGCAAAAGATCCAATTAAGTTCATTAACCCCCAAGAAATAAAGTAAATTAAAACCAGATTTGTTTTTATTTATGGGGAATCGTTCCTCTTTACACATAACGCATGATGAGCGCATTACACCCACAGTTTTAACTGATTGCTTGTCTTGACTATTAACAAATTTTTTAATTAATAATATCGGATTCATGTGGACCTAAAACACGGATCTGCAACCAGCAGCTCCAGAGCCACATGTGGCTCCTTTACTCCTTCATTGTGCCTCTCTGGGTAATGAAAAATAACAAAACCAAAATTAAGCCACCAGCTTATACAGCAGGTTTTCTATTTTTGAATAAATTCAAATATTTAAGTGTGCCTTATGGTTTTAGTTTAGTTTAGTTTATTTTTTAGAAAGGGGACAATGCAATTTAAAACAAAACACATGATTAAAAATTAAACATGGTTTTAAAAAAGCCAGAGTTAGCCAAGAAGGCTATTTTCCATCTGTAGTCCCCTGGCGAGAATGTTAAAAGAACGTTAAAAGACAGTAACAGAAGACAAGCATTTCAGAAAACTGAGCAAAATGACGGTAAAGGGTTACCTTTCTGTCAGAGGGGTTTATTATTAAAATACTCTTAAAACTGTCTTATCTTCTGCAGCACAGCAGTGTCTAGATGCTGTTCAGAGCAAAATTCTTCAAATGTAGGATTCAATTTACAGAAGTTTTTAAATGTTTAAATACTTTGTCATATTCACTGTATATTAAAAAGTAAAAGAATAAAAAGGATGACAGTGCACCAAAGTCATGATAGAACATGTCACATTTGACTTTCTTACATTTTTAATTCAAGTTAATATAATGCAGCAGGAGGGAATTTTTGACACAGGGTGTATTTTATTTTGAAAGGAACTTCTATGTGCTAAGTAAAAGAAGAAAAAATGTTATTATGTATATTGTAAAATATAGCAGTTTTAATTTGATGTGAATAATTTAAAAGCTATTTAATTAACAGCTTAATGCTTGCAAAAAGAAAAATAAACTTTATTTTTCTAACTATAAGTTTTAGAATGTTTGAACCAAATAAACATGTCTAAAACAATGCTACTCTAACAAGATGAATCATTGATATGAGTGTTTATGCCCACTCTTTATCCACATGTGTATTTCACTGATCTAGTCAACTGGTTAATAGACTTTTTTGTTAGACAACTGAACGTGACTTAGTAATTAATGTCTCTAATTGTCAGTATTCAGAATCTTCATGAACCTCAGATATCACATGAAAGGAATCTAAAAGAAACAAAATTAGGTTCAAACTAATTTTATCAGGGTTACAGGATTTCATGTGACAACAAAGGAGGATCAGGATATTTGGAATCTAAATGCTGTCTTTACACAACTCTAATTACACATGTTCTGTAAGCTCATTTTAGTCCTTATTAAAAAAAAAAAAAAAAAAAAAACAATGACCATTTCTGCCAAATGGTGAAATAGTTACTGGTAGGTGTAATTTCTCTGAATATTGCAGCACGTTTGGATAAATTAAAGAAAGGCGTGTTTTCTTGTTGGTCTCAGTTCATCTTTTAATATATTTCACAAACATCATCAAAGCTCCTCTGTTGGTAATGACTCACATCTCCTGACTCAGACTCCCATTGAAGCAAAGGACATAGTAGGCATGTGAGACAGGTTCTTGAAGGCGCCAAACGCACATTTATGACCAAGCATTTTGCCCATGGTGTTAACACTAGACAAGGAGGGAGGGGCTTCTTCTTCTTCTTCTTACTACTCTCCACTAGTACATGACTCCAATCTACAGTTGGAAGAAGCTTGGTGGTAAATGATGAATCAGTGCAAATCTCATGAATCTTGCTCTAAGGTTTTTTTTCACAACTGTATTCTGATAAATCAAAGACTTGGTGTCATATAATTCTGTCCAGGCACAAACTGTAATTATTGCAAATTTCAAACTGTTGGCAACTCCACGAATTAAAAGGGACGCCATCTGTACGCCACTACCAAATCCAAGTCCCTGATCAGAGGTCAATGGTCAAAGGTCCGCCTGGTTTATCTTTCAACACGTGTTCAATGGATATGTGTTTTGTTTGTAGAGCCTGAAAACACTCGTAGAAACTTGCGTAGAGATGTATCAATGTGAGCGTTTTGAGCGCAGAAGCCTGAAACATGCGTTTATGTGCGTTTACATGGACATTTATTGGAAGTGGTTGCTTGAACGCACGTTGCTAAGTGAATGCACATGTAACACTCAAATCAATGGAGGGTCAATAAACACATGCAAAAAGACAACTTTTAGAACTAATGTACCATATACTCAACACATTCTCATTCCCAACTCGTCACATATTGACGTCTGGTTAAGGACCCTTCCTCAATCCACTTTTTGACTTTTTGGGTGTCCCCAACTTGTCATTTTTTTAAGTGTTGGATGTTTGTAAAATTCAAGGCTCTGCAACCCCTCGGGACGTGGTACTGGAAGCGGACTGGTCCTCGGGACACATCCAGTACTGGTATACTAACCTAACCC